>NW_026967601.1:173812-440995 GCF_028390025.1 Pseudophryne corroboree | reverse complement strand
GGGTATGGTGAGGAGACACTGAGCATGCTATACTGATATAGAGGAGAGGTATGGTGGGGGAGACACTCAGCGTGCTATACTGATATAGAGGAGGGGTATGGTGAGGAGACACTGAGCGTGCTATACTGATATAGAGGAGAGGTATGGTGGGGGAGACACTCAGCGTGCTATACTGATATAGAGGAGAGGTATGGTGGGGGAGACACTCAGCGTGCTATACTGATATAGAGGAGAGGTATGGTGAGGAGACACTGAGCATGCTATACTGATATAGAGGAGAGGTATGGTGGGGGAGACACTCAGCGTGCTATACTGATATAGAGGAGAGGTATGGTGGGGGGAGACACTCAGCGTGCTATACTGATATAGAGGAGGGGTATGGTGGGGAGACGCTCAGCGTGCTATACTGATATAGAGGAGAGGTATGGTGGGGGAGACACTCAGCGTGCTATACTGATATAGAGGAGGGGTATGGTGGGGAGACACTGAGCGTGCTATACTGATATAGAGGAGGGGTATGGTGGGGGAGACGCTCAGCGTGCTATACTGATATAGAGGAGAGGTATGGTGGGGGAGACACTCAGCGTGCTATACTGATATAGAGGAGGGGTATGGTGGGGAGACACTGAGCGTGCTATACTGATATAGAGGAGGGGTATGGTGGGGGAGACGCTCAGCGTGCTATACTGATATAGAGGAGGGGTATGGTGGGGGAGACACTCAGCGTGCTATACTGATATAGAGGAGGGGTATGGTGGGGAGACACTCAGCGTGCTATACTGATATAGAGGAGGGGTATGGTGGGGAGACACTGAGCGTGCTATACTGATATAGAGGAGGGGTATGGTGGGGAGACGCTCAGCGTGCTATACTGATATAGAGGAGGGGTATGGTGGGGGAGACACTCAGCGTGCTATACTGATATAGAGGAGGGGTATGGTGGGGAGACACTGAGCGTGCTATACTGATATAGAGGAGGGGTATGGTGGGGGAGACGCTCAGCGTGCTATACTGATATAGAGGAGGGGTATGGTGGGGGAGACACTCAGCGTGCTATACTGATATAGAGGAGGGGTATGGTGGGGGAGACACTCAGCGTGCTATACTGATATAGAGGAGGGGTATGGTGGGGAGACACTGAGCGTGCTATACTGATATAGAGGAGGGGTATGGTGGGGGAGACGCTCAGCGTGCTATACTGATATAGAGGAGGGGTATGGTGGGGGAGACACTCAGCGTGCTATACTGATATAGAGGAGGGGTATGGTGGGGAGACACTGAGCGTGCTATACTGATATAGAGGAGGGGTATGGTGGGGGAGACGCTCAGCGTGCTATACTGATATAGAGGAGGGGTATGGTGGGGGAGACACTCAGCGTGCTATACTGATATAGAGGAGGGGTATGGTGGGGAGACACTGAGCGTGCTATACTGATATAGAGGAGGGGTATGGTGGGGAGACACTGAGCGTGCTATACTGATATAGAGGAGAGGTATGGTGGGGGAGACGCTCAGCGTGCTATACTGATATAGAGGAGGGGTATGGTGAGGAGACACTGAGCGTGCTATACTGATATAGAGGAGGGGTATGGTGGGGAGACACTCAGCGTGCTATACTGATATAGAGGAGGGGTATGGTGGGGAGACACTGAGCGTGCTATACTGATATAGAGGAGGGGTATGGTGGGGGAGACACTCAGCGTGCTATACTGATATAGAGGAGGGGTATGGTGGGGGAGACGCTCAGCGTGCTACACTGATATAGAGGAGGGGTATGGTGGGGAGACGCTCAGCGTGCTATACTGATATAGAGGAGAGGTATGGTGGGGGAGACACTCAGCGTGCTATACTGATATAGAGGAGGGGTATGGTGGGGAGACACTGAGCGTGCTATACTGATATAGAGGAGGGGTATGGTGGGGGAGACACTGAGCGTGCTATACTGATATAGAGGAGAGGTATGGTGGGGGAGACACTCAGCGTGCTATACTGATATAGAGGAGGGGTATGGTGGGGAGACACTGAGCGTGCTATACTGATATAGAGGAGGGGTATGGTGGGGGAGACACTCAGCGTGCTATACTGATATAGAGGAGGGGTATGGTGGGGAGACACTGAGCGTGCTATACTGATATAGAGGAGGGGTATGGTGAGGAGACACTGAGCACGCTATACTGATATAGAGGAGGGGTATGGTGGGGGAGACACTCAGCGTGCTATACTGATATAGAGGAGGGGTATGGTGAGGAGACACTGAGCGTGCTATACTGATATAGAGGAGGGGTATGGTGGGGGAGACACTCAGCGTGCTATACTGATATAGAGGAGGGGTATGGTGGGGGAGACACTGAGCGTGCTATACTGATATAGAGGTGAGGTATGGTGGGGGAGACACTCAGCGTGCTATACTGATATAGAGGAGGGGTATGGTGAGGAGACACTCAGCGTGCTATACTGATATAGAGGAGGGGTATGGTGGGGGAGACGCTCAGCGTGCTACACTGATATAGAGGAGGGGTATGGTGGGGGAGACGCTCAGCGTGCTATACTGATATAGAGGGGAGGTATGGTGGGGGAGACACTCAGCGTGCTATACTGATATAGAGGAGGGGTATGGTGGGGAGACACTGAGCGTGCTATACTGATATAGAGGAGGGGTATGGTGGGGGAGACACTGAGCGTGCTATACTGATATAGAGGAGAGGTATGGTGGGGGAGACACTCAGCGTGCTATACTGATATAGAGGAGGGGTATGGTGGGGAGACACTGAGCGTGCTATACTGATATAGAGGAGGGGTATGGTGGGGGAGACACTCAGCGTGCTATACTGATATAGAGGAGGGGTATGGTGGGGGAGACACTGAGCGTGCTATGCTGATATAGAGGTGAGGTATGGTGGGGGAGACACTCAGCGTGCTATACTGATATAGAGGAGGGGTATGGTGGGGAGACACTGAGCGTGCTATACTGATATAGAGGAGGGGTATGGTGAGGAGACACTGAGCACGCTATACTGATATAGAGGAGGGGTATGGTGGGGGAGACACTCAGCGTGCTATACTGATATAGAGGAGGGGTATGGTGAGGAGATACTGAGCGTGCTATACTGATATAGAGGAGGGGTATGGTGGGGGAGACACTCAGCGTGCTATACTGATATAGAGGAGGGGTATGGTGGGGGAGACACTGAGCGTGCTATACTGATATAGAGGTGAGGTATGGTGGGGGAGACACTCAGCGTGCTATACTGATATAGAGGAGGGGTATGGTGAGGAGACACTCAGCGTGCTATACTGATATAGAGGAGGGGTATGGTGGAGGAGACACTGAGCGTGTCTATACTGATATAGAGGAGAGGTATGGTGGGGGAGACACTCAGCGTGCTATACTGATATAGAGGAGGGGTATGGTGAGGAGACACTGAGCGTGCTATACTGATATAGAGGAGAGGTATGGTGAGGAGACACTGAGCGTGCTATACTGATATAGAGGAGGGGTATGGTGGGGAGATACTGAGCGTGCTATACTGATATAGAGGAGGGGTATGGTGGGGAGACACTGAGCGTGCTATACTGATATAGAGGAGGGGTATGGTGAGGAGACACTGAGCGTGCTATACTGATATAGAGAAGGGGTATGGTGGGGAGACACTGAGCATGCTATACTGATATAGAGGAGGGGTATGGTGGGGAGACACTGAGCGTGCTATACTGATATAGAGGAGGGGTATGGTGGGGGAGACACTGAGCGTGCTATACTGATATAGAGGAGGGGTATGGTGGGGGAGACACTGAGCGTGCTATACTGATATAGAGGAGGGGTATGGTGGGGGAGACACTGAGCGTGCTATACTGATATAGAGGAGGGGTATGGTGGGGAGACACTGAGCGTGCTATACTGATATAGAGGAGGGGTATGGTGGGGGAGACACTGAGCGTGCTATACTGATATAGAGGAGGGGTATGGTGGGGGAGACACTGAGCGTGCTATACTGATATAGAGGAGGGGTATGGTGGGGGAGACACTGAGCGTGCTATACTGATATAGAGGAGGGGTATGGTGAGGAGACACTGAGCGTGCTATACTGATATAGAGGAGGGGTATGGTGGGGAGACACTGAGCGTGCTATACTGATATAGAGGAGGGGTATGGTGGGGGAGACACTGAGCGTGCTATACTGATATAGAGGAGGGGTATGGTGGGGAGACACTGAGCGTGCTATACTGATATAGAGGAGGGGTATGGTGGGGGAGACACTCAGCGTGCTATACTGATATAGAGGAGAGGTATTGTGACAGGACGGTACCGTACGGAAGCACTCGCCGCTTGCCGCGTCCCGTCGACTGCGCACAGATTGGAAAGTCAAGCCGCACGAGGCCTGACCACATAGGGGATTCCCGCTTACCGTCAGTAACCGCCTGTTACTGACTCCACCCACTGCGTTGTGGGCGGGTTCTTGCTGCCACCACCAAACTCCTAACCTGCCGTGGCGTTTGGAACCACGGTTCTGCTCTGTATGTGCCGACGCACTACCTTACCACAGCTGTGTGGTGCTGACGAATCCCCACTAGCCACTTGCTAGGCCTCTACCGGTAGCTGGCGGAAGGCGGAGCTTGGAGACGCTAGGTGCTTCCCTGGACAGCCGGAGGACGGGGCTAGGTTTGGCCTAACCCTGTTGGTCACAAGATGAAGCAGTCTTCTTGAGGCAAAGATGTTTATTTGCTCAATAGTTCTAAAGAGAACCCTTCCCTATTGCTAGGGGCAACAGCATACAATCAGATGTTTCAGCAGAATAAAGATGGTACAACTACAACTCTGGAGGCACACAGGTCTCCTTTTTATGTCAGTTTTCCACACAGTACCACAGGGGGGTAAGCCCTCCCTGTCTTCTCCAACCAATCAGGTTATTTTACAAAATACCAATAAATTACATTTTACAAGGATATAAGTGCAATAAAACAATATCATCCTTCCTGTCACCCAGACAACGTTTGGTATCAGATTAACATCACTATTGATAAATTTATCACATATCTTCAAAATACAGATGTTTCTGGTCATTCACATCTCCAGGCAATCCCAGTGTTTAAGATTACAACAGGAATGGCTACAATACAAACAAACAGTCTTCCTTCCTACATCGGTCGTTCATATGTCAATTAAATCAGGTACATGAAACAAGTTCCAAGCCCATAGACCCAGTGATTAGCATCTCTCTCTAAGGAACTTACACATCAAAAGGTATTGTCCTTCACACCTCACTGCTAGGACAGACCCATTAGCATGCCACTTCCTATCTCCAGAGGATAAGAGTTGCTTATTCAGACAGCTATAGTAACTGCATTTTTCCTTTAAATATATTTCATTTAAACACATGTTTCCCTTTAAATATACACCAAGCCTGTCTTGAATATAAAATAGATACAGTTAAACATGCCTTCCTGCAATGGTGCACAGAGCACTACATATGACATGTTAAAACACATCATTCAACAAACTTTCAAACAGTCCGTAACATGGCGCCGGGCACGAGGGTTAACCCCTTCAGTGCCGCAGACGCCATTACACGTGTGGCTGGCTAGTCTCTCCGGCCACATTCCTCCCCCCCCCATTCAAGCGGGTCAACCAGGGACCCATGTCCCAACGATTTGGGTCCTGGTCCCGCAGTCCGTTGGGGTGAAGGGGACGCTACCTGGGATGTGTAGGCTCTGGCCTAGACAGTTCATCCATAGTGTAGTGGGCCTCTCTTCGTGGGTGCACAATGTTCAAATAGTCCACCTGAAGTCCAAGTTCAAGGCTCCACCACAAAAGTCTGTCAAATTTCCCCAAGGTAGGTTGCAGCCACCTAACAGGTAGGTGGTAAGTCACCACGGTGGGGGGCCGGTTACAAACAAGTGCCACCCACGGTGCCCCAATTGTGGCATACCCCACCTCCCACAATACCAGTATACTGCTCAACCAGGCCACAGGGTGCTCCTGCCCATATGGCTCTTTCTGGCTCGGTACTGCTCCCAGTCCGTGCAGTGGCGCAATAGTTCGTAACACACAGTCCTGGTCAAAAATGTGCGCCATCAGCACTGGAGCGGGTACCCGAGCCTCTTTCAATGGCTGGAATGCCAACTCGCAAGCGGGTGCAAAGTCCACTGACTTGGGAATGCCCTTCCTAGCCATCTCTGTCAAGGGGTTCACTACAGGACTAAAGTCAATGACAACATGTCCGTAGGGCCTTACAGGTTCTAAGGTCAGTACCGGTCTGGGTGATGTGGGTCGGGGACAGCCTCTGGTTGCCTCCACCCCCTCTGGGTTGGGCCTACCCCTGTCTCCTCCCACATGGTGCCCCAGGCACTGCACCTACGTCATACCTAACTGGCAACTGTCTGCCCTAACCGTCAGACCTGCCCTCCAATCCTCCTCTGTCGACCTATGACTCGGGAAACCTACCCTGTCACCTAGGCCTACTCTTCCCTCCTCGTCCGCTACCTGTGCCACAGTGATGGCGGCCAGACCACCAGCCTCTGGATCCTGTGTGGCATCCACTACAGGGAGGCTGCATGTCTTCCCCGATCTACTGCGCACAGGCAGGGGACCTGCTATGTCCACAGCAACTTGCTGCAAGGGTTCTCCTATGGGCAGAGGCCCAGAGACAACACAACCGCTGGAGTGCCCCGGCTGCCAACGCATGGCACCAGCCTTACAGTTGGTCTGGGCGTCATCCGACATTCCAGACCAGGGTAAGCTCTGTGACAGGCACTTCAGGGTACGGTCTGTCCCCGGGTTACTGTCCAAAGGGGTTTCACTGGCAACCGACACCGGTGGCGCAGGAACGTTCCCTGAGGGGACCAGTTGGACACATTCCCTATCTGGTCTATCCCCTCCCACTTTCCTGTCTACCCTGTACCTTAACCCTTCCCGCCCGGTCAAACTTCCTGCCCCAACCCTGTCAAGGCCGCTGCCAGAGTGGCGCCTCATGCCTTTTCGGGGATGGGTCAGAGAGTTGAGCCTCCCTAAACTCCTGCCTGTGGCCCTCAATCTCTCCTAAATTGGGACACTCTACAGGGGGATCTAGGTGGGGACTACTAGGGTCAGTCTGGTAGGGGTCAGTCATGGAAAAGTCAGTGTGGTTTCTCATACTCACCGCCGGAGTTGGCAAACCACTTGGGTCAGGAGCATCATTGGGCACCCCCACAGGATCAAACGAGCTGGAACCGACATCCTCTGCATTGCTAGTGGACGTGGGCATACCAGAGGCAAAAGGCATGCGGGGTCGATGTGCTGATCTAGCCGCTGTAATCTTTTCCTCTGGGCTGGTTGATGCTGTGGTTGGCTGTGCTGGCAGTTGTCTAGCAGCTGTAGTCTTTTCCTCTGGGCTGGGCTGTGCTGGAGTAGCTGATGTCAACGGTGGTTTTGGAACTTGACTCCGGGGAATGGCGCCAACAAACGTAGTGACGATCCCACCACCCAGATCATTTCCTAGGACCACATCAGTTGGGAGACCATCCATGACGGCAACTTCTCGCAACTCTGGTCCAGCTCCCCAGTCCAGGTAGACTCTTGCCATGGGAACCGCTTTTTCTGTTCCTTCTGCCAGGGTGATCGTGGCAGTGCGACCCTGCAATACTGCAGCAGGATCTATAAGGTGGGGGCTCACCACAGTGATTGAGGCCCCAGAGTCTCTTAGGCCTTCTCCCTGCAGGGGTCCCACGTGGACTGGCTGCAGGTGCCTCCACATGTTGTGTAGGGGCTGTTTGGCCATGCAGGTGACTCTCTCCGCAGAGTGCACCTGTCTCTCGCCACACTCCATCGGACTGACTGGAGGGGGAACAGTCTCTGTAGGCTCATCTCCTCTCGTCAAACAAGCGATCCGGGCTCCAGCACTCGGATTTGGGGCACGAGTCTGGGGTGCTTGGGATGCAGGACAGTTCATCCTCAGATGTCCGATTTTCCCACAGCCGTAGCACTTCTTCTCCAGTCGTGGCAACGATGATCTCTGATCAGTTGCAGGGACGCTGCGGTGCGGTTGCTGGCCAAGAGCACCCGGGTTGGAAGATGCTTGTCTTTGGGGGTGATGAGCTGAAGAGGGTGGTCCCCTTGGTGGTACAGTCTGTTGGAGCTGGCTGCTGGCGGGGCGCTTCTGCCCCCGTGGCCGAATTGCCACATATTTGTCGGCTAATTGGGCAGCCATTTTTAAGCTGGGTGGCTCCCGATCTAGCACCCACTCCTTCACTTCTTGGGCGCACCTGCGGTAGAACTGCTCCCTGCAGATCAGGTCGATCAGTGCATCCCATGTAGTGGCTTCCGAATCCTTCACCCACTTCACCACGTACTGCCGCAGCTGGGTGGCGAACTGCTCATGGGTGCTGCTAGGATTCTTGGGCAAGTCTCTGAACTTCTTCCTGTAAGACTCTGGAGTGATGAAGAATCGCTGGAGGAGGGCCTTCGCGACTTCGTCGTAGTTCCCACAGTCCTCCGTCGCCACTCCTCGATAGGCCTCCAAGGCCTCTCCATGCAGAGTGGGCACAAGGTGTCTCACCCACTCTGACTTGGGTAGATCATGTAATTTGCAAGTCCTTTCAAAAACTTGTAAATGTCCATCAATGTCCCCATCACTGTCTGCAAACTTGGCAAACTGTATACGTCCTGATCTGTGTACAACAGCTGTCAACGGCTCCGGGGTACCACGGCCTGTGATGCCCGCTCCGCATGCCACATCCGAATGACAAGCATGCGTTCTTGCTCCGTTGCCCTTTCCCCCAATTCCGCTAGCCGATCTGCTAGGGTATCCGGGCCGCCCCCCCTGGGACGTTGGGATCCTGGCCCTGCTAGGGATTGCTGGGAAACATGGCTGTTGTGAGAGAGGGCGGGGCTTGGGGTTCTCACCGGTCCTGTGCGAAGGTCCACTGTTGGGTCGTCCTCTGCGATGCAGACGCCGTCAGTGTTTTCCACCTCTACCCGATGAGACTCCTCCCAGCTCCTGAGCGCCGCCTGCATGACGCTCCTGGACGCGTTGAAAGGGATTTCCACACCCTTGTCCTGGCATACGATCTCCAGATCATCCTTGGACATTCCGCTGAATTCCGCCATCTTGTGCGTTCTCCTGCGCTGCAGTTACTCCTCTCCTGAGTAACTCGGCTTCTCCAATCGGGTGATGAAAAGCCGCCTGGGAATATCCCACTGCTGCCACCAATTTCTGTGACAGGACGGTACCGTACGGAAGCACTCGCCGCTTGCCGCGTCCCGTCGACTGCGCACAGATTGGAAAGTCAAGCCGCACGAGGCCTGACCACATAGGGGATTCCCGCTTACCGTCAGTAACCGCCTGTTACTGACTCCACCCACTGCGTTGTGGGCGGGTTCTTGCTGCCACCACCAAACTCCTAACCTGCCGTGGCGTTTGGAACCACGGTTCTGCTCTGTATGTGCCGACGCACTGCCTTACCACAGCTGTGTGGTGCTGACGAATCCCCACTAGCCACTTGCTAGGCCTCTACCGGTAGCTGGCGGAAGGCGGAGCTTGGAGACGCTAGGTGCTTCCCTGGACAGCCGGAGGACGGGGCTAGGTTTGGCCTAACCCTGTTGGTCACAAGATGAAGCAGTCTTCTTGAGGCAAAGATGTTTATTTGCTCAATAGTTCTAAAGAGAACCCTTCCCTATTGCTAGGGGCAACATCATACAATCAGATGTTTCAGCAGAATAAAGATGGTACAACTACAACTCTGGAGGCACACAGATCTCCTTTTTATGTCAGTTTTCCAGACAGTACCACAGGGGGGTAAGCCCTCCCTGTCTTCTCCAACCAATCAGGTTATTTTACAAAATACCAATAAATTACATTTTACAAGGATATAAGTGCAATAAAACAATATCCTCCTTCCTGTCACCCAGACAACGTTTGGTATCAGATTAACATCACTATTGATAAATTTATCACATATCTTCAAAATACAGATGTTTCTGGTCATTCACATCTCCAGGCAATCCCAGTGTTTAAGATTACAACAGGAATGGCTACAATACAAACAAACAGTCTTCCTTCCTACATCGGTCGTTCATATGTCAATTAAATCAGGTACATGAAACAAGTTCCAAGCCCATAGACCCAGTGATTAGCATCTCTCTCTAAGGAACTTACACATCAAAAGGTATTGTCCTTCACACCGCACTGCTAGGACAGAGCCATTAGCATGCCACTTCCTATTTCCAGAGGATAAGAGTTGCTTATTCAGACAGCTATAGTAACTGCATTTTTCCTTTAAATATATTTCATTTAAACACGTGTTTCCCTTTAAATATACACCAAGCCTGTCTTGAATATAAAATAGATACAGTTAAACATGCCTTCCTGCAATGGTGCACAGAGCACTACATATGACATGTTAAAACACATCATTCAACAAACTTTCAAACAGTCCGTAACATGGCGCCGGGCACGAGGGTTAACCCCTTCAGTGCCGCAGACGCCATTACACGTGTGGCTGGCTAGTCTCTCCGGCCACAGGTATGGTGGGGGAGACACTGAGCGTGCTATACTGATATAGAGGAGGGGTATGGTGAGGAGACACTGAGCGTGCTATACTGATATAGAGGAGGGGTATGGTGGGGGAGACACTCAGCGTGCTATACTGATATAGAGGAGGGGTATGGTGAGGAGACACTGAGCGTGCTATACTGATATAGAGGAGGGGTATGGTGGGGGAGACACTGAGCGTATCTATACTGATATAGAGGAGGGGTATGGTGAGGAGACACTGAGCGTGCTATACTGATATAGAGGAGGGGTATGGTGAGGAGACACTGAGCGTGCTATACTGATATAGAGGAGGGGTATGGTGGGGAGACACTGAGCGTGCTATACTGATATAGAGGAGGGGTATGGTGAGGAGACACTGAGCGTGCTATACTGATATAGAGGAGGGGTATGGTGAGGAGACACTGAGCGTGCTATACTGATATAGAGGAGGGGTATGGTGGGGGAGACACTGAGCGTGTCTATACTGATATAGAGGAGAGGTATGGTGGGGGAGACACTGAGCGTGTCTATACTGATATAGAGGAGGGGTATGGTGGGGAGACACTGAGCACGCTATACTGATATAGAGGAGGGGTATGGTGGGGAGACACTGAGCGTGTCTATACTGATATAGAGGAGGGGTATGGTGGGGAGACACTGAGCACGCTATACTGATATAGAGGAGGGGTATGGTGGGGAGACACTGAGCGTGCTATACTGATATAGAGGAGGGGTATGGTGGGGAGACACTGAGCGTGCTATACTGATATAGAGGAGAGGTATGGTGGGGGAGACACTGAGCGTGTCTATACTGATGTAGAGGAGGGGTATGGTGAGGAGACACTGAGCGTGTCTATACTGATATAGAGGAGGGGTATGGTGAGGAGACACTGAGCGTGCTATACTGATATAGAGGAGGGGTATGGTGAGGAGACACTGAGCGTGCTATACTGATATAGAGGAGGGGTATGGTGGGGAGACACTGAGCGTGCTATACTGATATAGAGGAGGGTTATGGTGAGGAGACACTGAGCGTGCTATACTGATATAGAGGAGGGGTATGGTGGGGAGACACTCAGCGTGTCTATACTGATATAGAGGAGGGGTATGGTGGGGAGACACTCAGCGTGTCTATACTGATATAGAGGAGGGGTATGGTGAGGAGACACTCAGCGTGTCTATACGGATATAGAGGAGGGGTACGGTGAGGAGACACTGAGCGTGTCTAAACTGATATAGAGGAGAGGTATGGTGAGCGTGCTATACTGATATAGAGGAGGGGTATGGTGGGGAGACACTCAGCGTGTCTATACTGATATAGAGGAGGGGTATGGTGGGGAGACACTCAGCGTGTCTATACTGATATAGAGGAGGGGTATGGTGGGGAGACACTCAGCGTGTCTATACTGATATAGAGGAGGGGTATGGTGGGGAGACACTGAGCGTGCTATACTAATATAGAGGAGGGGTATGGTGAGGAGACACTGAGCGTGCTATACTGATATAGAGGAGGGGTATGGTGAGGAGACACTGAGCGTGTCTATACTGATATACAGGAGAGGTATGGTGAGGAGACACTGAGCGTGCTATACTGATATAGAGGAGGGGTATGGTGGGGGAGACACTGAGCGTGCTATACTGATATAGAGGAGGGGTATGGTGGGGGAGACACTGAGCGTGCTATACTGATATAGAGGAGGGGTATGGTGAGGAGACACTGAGCGTGCTATACTGATATAGAGGAGGGGTATGGTGAGGAGACACTGAGCGTGCCTATACTGATATAGAGGAGGGGTATGGTGGGGAGACACTGAGCACGCTATACTGATGTAGAGGAGGGGTATGGTGGGGAGACACTGAGCGTGTCTATACTGATATAGAGGAGGGGTATGGTGAGGAGACACTGAGCGTGCTATACTGATATAGAGGAGGGGTATGGTGGGGAGACACTGAGCGTGCTATACTGATATAGAGGAGGGGTATGGTGGGGAGACACTGAGCACGCTATACTGATATAGAGGAGAGGTATGGTGGGGAGACACTGAGCACGCTATACTGATATAGAGGAGGGGTATGGTGAGGAGACACTGAGCGTGCTATACTGATATAGAGGAGGGGTATAGTGAGGAGACACTGAGCGTGCTATACTGATATAGAGGAGGGGTATGGTGAGGAGACACTGAGCGTGTTATACTGATATAGAGGAGGGGTATGGTGGAGGAGACACTGAGCGTGCTATACTGATATAGAGGAGGGGTATGGTGAGGAGACACTGAGCGTGCTATACTGATATAGAGGAGGGGTATGGTGAGGAGACACTGAGCGTGCTATACTGATATAGAGGAGGGGTATGGTGAGGAGACACTGAGCGTGCTATACTGATATAGAGGAGAGGTATGGTGAGGAGACACTGAGCACGCTATACTGATATAGAGGAGAGGTATGGTGGGGGAGACACTGAGCGTGTCTATACTGATATAGAGGAGGGGTATGGTGAGGAGACACTGAGCGTGCTATACTGATGTAGAGGAGAGGTATGGTGAGGAGACACTGAGCGTGTCTATACTGATATAGAGGAGGGGTATGGTGGGGAGACACTGAGCACGCTATACTGATGTAGAGGAGGGGTATGGTGGGGAGACACTGAGCGTGTCTATACTAATATAGAGGAGGGGTATGGTGAGGAGACACTGAGCGTGCTATACTGATGTAGAGGAGAGGTATGGTGGGGAGACACTGAGCGTGCTATACTGATGTAGAGGAGAGGTATGGTGAGGAGACACTGAGCGTGTCTATACTGATATAGAGGAGGGGTATGGTGGGGAGACACTGAGCACGCTATACTGATGTAGAGGAGGGGTATGGTGAGGAGACACTGAGCGTGCTATACTGATATAGAGGAGAGGTATGGTGAGGAGATACTGAGCGTGCTATACTGATATAGAGGAGGGGTATGGTGAGGAGACACTGAGCGTGTCTATACTGATATAGAGGAGGGGTA
The DNA here is from genome assembly GCF_028390025.1 of Pseudophryne corroboree. Taxonomy (NCBI): domain Eukaryota; kingdom Metazoa; phylum Chordata; class Amphibia; order Anura; family Myobatrachidae; genus Pseudophryne; species Pseudophryne corroboree. The sequence goes on along the minus strand of NW_026967601.1, from coordinate 427,486 downwards.
TGGTGGGGGAGACACTGAGCGTGTCTATACTGATATAGAGGAGGGGTATGGTGGGGAGACACTGAGCACGCTATACTGATATAGAGGAGAGGTATGGTGGGGAGACACTGAGCACGCTATACTGATATAGAGGAGGGGTATGGTGGGGAGACACTGAGCGTGCTATACTGATATAGAGGAGGGGTATGGTGAGGAGACACTGAGCGTGCTATACTGATATAGAGGAGGGGTATGGTGAGGAGACACTGAGCACGCTATACTGATATAGAGGAGGGGTATGGTGGGGAGACACTGAGCGTGCTATACTGATATAGAGGAGGGGTATGGTGAGGAGACACTGAGCGTGCTATACTGATATAGAGGAGGGGTATGGTGAGGAGACACTGAGCGTGCTATACTGATATAGAGGAGGGGTATGGTGAGGAGACACTGAGCGTGCTATACTGATATAGAGGAGGAGTATGGTGAGGAGACACTGAGCGTGCTATACTGATATAGAGGAGGGGTATGGTGAGGAGACACTGTGCCTGATGACGGATGATGTGATTTACCATATGGGGCGGTCAGGGAAATACAGACAGTGAAGTTAGAGTGCCAGGTGATTATTGCTGGGATTAGAGGGTCACTCACCGATGGTTCATACGGCCGATGACAGATTCTCCATACTCTGATTTTATAGCCAGGATATCTGTAAAAAAAGACAATACTACAACTTGAATTGCTGTCATTGAATGCAGGTGGTTGGAATTGTATTCGATGTTAGCAGCGAGCCTGGAGCTAAAGCCACGATGCACAGGCCCAAGTGCAGATCTCTCAGCGCTCACACACATGGACGCAATCGCTGAGGTAACAGACTAGAACATGAGGAAGGAGGTTCCTGAAGAAATAGAGGCTGAAACATTTATATAGATTTTCATTGATATTCTCAAAATGGAAAGCTGTGGCCGTGTGGTACAAAGAAGCAGGTGGGTACATGCCCGTCACTTTATACTGTAACCGGTGCCTAATAGGATGGTATCACAAAGCACTACTTCACCCATCAGGACCCTCCCATCACTGTATACTGTAACCCTGTGCCTGGTGCCTAATAAGATGCTATCACAAAGCACCACTGCACCCATCAGGACCCTCCCATCACTGTATACTGTAACCCTGTGCCTGGTGCCTAATAAGATGCTGTGACCGGACGATCGGTCTCCAGTACACAGAATGGATGTTTAGGTCACACGGGACCAGACCACCTAGGGGATTCCCGCTTACCGTCAGTAACCGCCTGTTACTGACTCCACCCACTGCGCTGTGGGCGGGTTTATGCTGCCACCACCAAACTCCTAACCTGCCGTGGCGTTTGGAACCACGGTTCTGCTCTGTATGTGCCGACACACTGCGTTACCACACCTGTGTGGTGTTGACGAATCCCCACTAGCCACTTGCTAGGCCTCTACCGGTAGCTGGCGGAAGGCGGAACTTGGAGACGTTAGGTGCTTCCCTGGACAGCCGGAGGACGGGGCTATGTTTGGCATAACCCTGTAGGTCACAAGATGAAGCAATCTTCTTGAGGCAGATGATGTTTATTTGCTCAATAATAGTCTTAAAAAAAGACTCTTCCCTATTGCTAGGGGCAACAGCATACAGCAAGATGTTCCAGCAGAATAAAGATTGTACAATACACTCTGGAGGCACGCATGCCTCCTTTTTATGTCAATTTTCCACACAGTTCCACAGGGGGTCATGTCCTCCCTGAGCCCTTTCTATCCAATCAAGATATCTTAGAAAATACAAATAAATAAATTACATTTCAAAAGGAGATAAGTGCAATAAAACAATATCCTCCTTCCTGTCACGCAGACAACAATTAGTATCAGATTAACACTCACTATTGATAAATTTATCACATAGCTTCAAAATACAAATGTTTCTGTCTCATTCACATCTCCAGGCAAACCCAGTGTTTGGGATTACAACAGGAAAGGCTGCAACACAACGAACAGTCTTCCTTCCTGCATCTGCCATTCAGGATTCATATATCAATTAAATCAGTTACATGAAACAGGTCCCAAGCCCAGAACTACTTTACATATGGGATAAGGAGACCCCCCGTGAGTAACATCTTTCTCTAAGGAACTTACACATCAAAAGGTTTGGTCATTCACACCTCTCTGCTAGGACAGGGCCATTAGCATGCCACTTCCTACTGACAGGAGATGATTATTCAGACATCTATAGTAAGTGCATTTTTCCTTTAAATATACAGGTGACCATATCTTAAATATAAATACATTTAAACATGCAATCCTACAATTGTGCACAGAGCACTACATATGACATGTTAAGACACATCATTAAACATATTTTTAAACAGTCTGCGCCCAGCGCCGAAAGTACATTTAACAGTGACGCCAAGCGCCTATTGTCCGCAACATGGCGCCGAGCACGAGGGTTAACCCCTTCAGTGCCGCAGCCGCCATTACACATGTGGCTGGTTAGTCTCTCCGGCCACACTCCTCCCCCCACGCATTCAAGCGGGTCAACCAGGGACCCATGTCCCAACGATTTGGTCCCTGGTCCCGCAGTCCTTAATGAGGTTACATGGAGTTCTTTGGGGGTTCAGGCTCCTCCTGACGTGACAGCCCATCCGCATTACTATGAGCCTTGCCTTGCTTGTGAATAATATGAAAGTCATAAACCTGAAGAGCAAGGCTCCACCGCAACAGTCTGCCGTTTTCCCCCGTGGTGTGCTGGAGCCACCGTAATGGATTGTGGTCCGTTACCACCGTAAAATGGCGGCCATACAAATAGGGCTGAAGCTTCTTCACAGCCCAAACAATAGCCAAACACTCCTTCTCAATTGTGGCATACCCCACCTCCCGTGGTAGCAGCTTTCTGCTCAAATAGGCCACAGGGTGCTCCTGTCCATCCGGCCCCTCCTGGCTCAGTACTGCTCCCAGTTCGTGCAGTGGTGCAGTAGTTCGTAAACCACAGTCCTGGTGAAGAATGTGCACCATCAGCACTGGAGCGGGTACCAGAGCCTCCTTCAATGACTTGAATGCCAACTCGCAATTGGGTGCAAAGTCCACTGACTTGGGAATGCCCTTCCTAGCCATCTCTGTCAATGGGTTCACTACAGGACTAAAGTCAAGGACAACGTGTCCGTAGGGCCTTACAGGTTCTAAGGTCAGTACCTGTCTGGGTGATGTGGGCCGGGGACAGCCTCTGGTTGCCTCTGCTTTGGGCCTACCCCTGTCTCCTCCCACATGGTGCCCCAGGCACTGCACCTCCATCATTTCTATCTGGCAACTGTCTGGCCTAACTGTCAGACCTGCCCTCCAATCCTCCTCGGTCGACCTATGACTCGGGAAACCTACCCCGTCACCTAGGCCTACTCTTTCCTCCTTGTCCGCTACCTGTGCCACAGTGATGGCGGCCAGACCACCCGCCTCTGGATCCTGTGTGGCATCCACTACAGGGAGGCTGCATGTCTTCCCCGATCTACTGCGCACAGGCAGGGGACCTGCTATGTCCACAGCAACTCGCTGTAAAGGTTCCCCTATGGGCAGAGGCCCAGAGACAACACAACCGCTGGAGTGCCCCAGCTGCCAACGCATGGCACCAGCCTTACAGTTGGTCTGGGTGTCATCCGACATTCCAGACCAGGGTAAGCTCTGTGTCAGGCACTTCAGGGTACGGTCTGTCTCTGGGTTACTGTCCAAAGGGGTTTCGCTGGCAACCGACACCGGTTGCGCAGGAAAGTTCCCTGTGGGGGGACCAGTTGGACACGTTCCCCATCCCCTCCCACTTTCCTGTCTACCCTGTACCTTAACCCTTCCCGCCAGTTCAGACTTCCTGCCCCAACCCTGTCAAGGCCGTTGCCAGAGTGGCGCCTCATACCTTTCAGGGATGGGTCAGAGAGTTGAGCCTCCCTAAACTCCTGCCTGTGGCCCTCAATCTCTCCTAAATTGGGACACTCTACAGGGGGATCTAGGTGGGGACTACTAGGGTCAGTCTGGTAGGGGTCAGTCACGGAAAAGTCAGTGTGGTTTCTCATACTCACCGCCGGAGTTGGCAAACCACTTGGGTCAGGAGCATCATTGGGCACCCCCACAGGATCAAACGAGCTGGACCCAACATCCTCTGCGTTGCTAGGGGACGTAGGCATACCAGAGGCAAAAGGCATGCGGGATCGATGTGCCGATCTAGCCGCTGTAAACTTTTCCTCTGGGCTGGTTGATGCTGTGGTTGGCTGTGCTGGCAGTTGTCTAGCAGCTGTAGTCTTTTCCTCTGGGCTGGGCTGGGCTGTGCTGGAGCAGCTGATGTCAACGGTCGTTGTGGAACTCGACTCCGGGGAATGGCGCCAACAAACGTAGTGACAATCCCACCACCCAGATCATTTCCTAGGACCACATCAGTTGGGAGACCATCCATAACGGTAACTTCTCGCAACTCTGGTCCAGCTCCCCAGTCCACGTAGATTCTTGCCATGGGAACCTCTTTCTCTGTTCCATCTGCCAGGGTGACCTTGGCAGTGCGACCCTGCAATACTGCAGCAGGATCTATAAGATGGGGGCTCACCACAGTGATTAAGGCCCCAGAGTCTCTTAGGCCTTCTCCCTGCAGGGGTCCCACGTGGACCGGCTGCAGGTGCCTCCACATGTTGTGTAGGGGCTGTTTGGCCATGCAGGTGACTCTCTCCGCAGAGTGCACCTGTTTCCCGCCACACTCCATCGGACTGACTGGAGGGGGAACAGTCTCTGTAGGCTCATCTCCACTCGTCAAACAAGCGAGCCGAGCTCCAGCACTCGGATTTGGGGCACGAGTCTGGGGTGCTTGGGATGCAGGACAGTTCATCCTCAGATGTCCGATTTTCCCACAGCCGTAGCACTTCTTCTCCAGTTGTGGCACCGATGATCTCTGATCAGTTGCAGGGACGCTGCAGTGCGGTTGCTGGCCAAGAGCACCAGGGTTGGAAGATGCTTGTCTTTGGGGGTGATGAGCTGCAGAGGGGGGTCCCCTTGGAGGTACAGTCTTTTGGAGCTGGCTGCTGGCTGGGCGCTTCTGCCCCTGTGGCCGAATTGCCACATACTTGTCTGCTAACTGGGCAGCCATCTTTAAGCTGGGTGGCTCCCGGTCTAGCACCCACTCCTTCACTTCTGGGGCGCACCTACGATAGAACCGCTCCCTGCAGATCAGGTCGATCAGTGTGTCCCATGTAGTGGCTTCCGAATCCTTCACCCACTTCACCACGTACTGCCGCAGCTGGGTGGCGAACTGCTTATGGGTGCTGCTAGGATTCTTGGGCAAGTCTCTGAACTTCTTCCTGTAAGACTCTGGAGTGATGAAGAATCGCTGGAGGAGGGCCTTCGCGACTTCGTCGTAATCCCCGCAGTCCTCCGTGGCCACTCCTCAATAGGCCTCCAAGGCCTCTCCATGCAGAGTGGGCACAAGGTGTCTCACCCACTCCGACTTGTGTAAATCATGTAGTTTACAAGTCCTTTCAAAAACTTGTAAATGTCCATCAATGTCCCCCTCACTGTCTGCAAACTTGGCAAACTGAATGCATCCCGATCTGTGCACAACAGCTGACAACGGCTCCCGGGGTACCACGGCCTGTGGTGCCCGCTCCGCATGCCACAGCCGAATGACAAGCATGCGTTCTTGCTCCGTTGCCCTTTCCCCCAATTCCGCTAGCCGATCTGCTAGGGTATCCGGGCCGCCTCCCCTGGGACGTTGGAATCCTGGCCCTGCTAGGGATTGCTGAGAAACATGGCTGCTGCTAGAAGGGGCGGGGCTTGTGGGTCTCACCGGTTCCGTACGAAGGTCCACTTGTGGGCCGTCCTCTGCGTTGCTGACGCAGTCAGTGCTTTCCACCTCCGCCCGATTGCACTCCTCCAAGCTCATGAGCGCCGCCTTCATGACGCTTCTGGACGCGTTGAAAGGGATATCCACACCCTTCTCCTGGCACATGATCTCCAGATCGCCCTTAGACGTTCCACTGAAGTCCGTCATCTTGTGCGTTCTCCTGCGCTGCAGTTACTCCTCTCCTGAGTAACTCGGCTTCTCCAATCGGGTGACCGAAAAGCCGCCTGTGATGATCCCACCGCTATGCCAACAATTTCTGTGACCGGACGATCGGTCTCCAGTACACAGAATGGATGTTTAGGTCACACGGGACCTGACCACATAGGGGATTCCCGCTTACCGTCAGTAACTGCCTGTTACTGACTCCACCCACAGCGCAGTGGGCGGGTTTATGCTGCCACCACCAAACTCCTAACCTGCCGTGGCGTTTGGAACCACGGTTCTGCTCTGTATGTGCCGACACGCTGCCTTACCACACCTGTGTGGTGTTGACGAATCCCCACTAGCCACTTGCTAGGCCTCTACCGGTAGCTGGCGGAAGGTGGAACTTGGAGACGTTAGGCATAACCCTGTAGGTCACAAGATGAAGCAATCTTCTTGAGGCAGATGATGTTTATTTGCTCAATAATAGTCTTAAAAAAGACTCTTCCCTATTGCTAGGGGCAACAGCATACAGCAAGATGTTCCAGCAGAATGAAGATGGTACAATACACTCTGGAGGCACGCAGGCCTCCTTTTTATGTCAATATTCCACACAGTACAACAGGGGGTCATGTCCTCCCTGAGCCCTTTCTATCCAATCAGGATATATTACAAAATACCAATAAATAAATTACATTTCAAAAGGAGATAAGTGCAATAAAACAATATCCTCCTTCCTGTCACGCAGACAACGTTTGGTATCAGTTTAACATCCACTATTGATACATTTATCACATAGCTTCAAAATACAAATGTTTCTGTCTCATTCACATCTCCAGGCAAACCCAGTGTTTGGGATTACAACAGGAAAGGCTGCAACACAACAAACAGTCTTCCTTCCTGCATCTGCCATTCAGGATTCATATATCAATTAAATCAGTTACATGAAACAGGTTCCAAGCCCAGAACTACTTTACATATGGGATAAGGAGATAAGTGAGTAACATCTTTCTCTAAGGAACTTACACATCAAAAGGTTTTGTCATTCACACCTCTCTGCTAGGACAGGGCCATTAGCATGTCATTTCCTACTGACAGGAGATGATTATTCAGACATCTATAGTAAGTGCATTTTTCCTTTAAATATACAGGTGACCACATCTTAAATATAAATACATTTAAACATGCAATCCTACAATTGTGCACAGAGCACTACATATGACATGTTAAGACACATCATTAAACATATTTTTAAACAGTCTACGCCCAGCGCCGTAAGTACATTTAACAGTGACGCCAAGCGCCTATTGTCCGCAACATGGCACCGGGCACGAGGGTTAACCCCTTCAGTGCCACAGCCGCCATTACACGTGTGGCTGGTTAGTCTCTCCGGCCACAGATGCTATCACAAAGCACCACTGCGTCCATAAGGATCCTCCCATCACTGTATACTGTAACCCTGTGCCTGGTGCCTAATAAGATGGTATCACAAAGCACCACTGCACCCATCAGGACCCTCTCATCACTGTATACTGTAACCCTGTGCCTGGTGCCTAATAAGATGGTATCACAAAGCACCACTGCACCCATCAGGACCCTCTCATCACTGTATACTGTAACCATGTGCCTGGTGCCTAATAAGATGGTATCAAAAAGCACCACTGCACCCATCAGGACCCTCCCATCACTGTATACTGTAACCCTGTGCCTGGTGCCTAATAAGATGGTATCACAAAGCACCACTGCACCCATCAGGACCCTCTCATCACTGTATACTGTAACCCTGTGAATGGCACCTAATAAGATGGTATCACAAAGCACCACTGCACCCATCAGGACCCTCCCATCACTGTATACTGTAACCCTGTGCCTGGCGCCTAATAAGATGGTATCACAAAGCACCACTGCACCCATCAGGACCCTCCCATCACTGTTTACTGTAACCCTGTTCCTGGTGCCTAATAAGATGGTATCACAAAGCACCACTGCACCCATCAGGACACTCTCATCACTGTATACCGTAACCCTGTGCCTGGTGCCTAAAAAGATGGTATTACAAAGCACCACTGCACCCATCAGGACCCTCTCATCACTGTATACTGTAACCCTGTGCCTGGTGCCTAATAAGATGGTCACAAAGCACCACTGCACCCATCAGGACCCTCCCATCACTGTAGACTTTAACCCTGTTTCTGGCATCTAATAAGATGGTCACAAAGCACCACTGCACCCATCAGGACCCTCCCATAACTGTATACTGTAACCCTGTTCCTGGCACCTAATAAGATGGTATCACAAAGCACCACTGCACCCATCAGGACCCTCTCATCACTGTATACCGTAACCCTGTGCCTGGTGCCTAATAAGATGGTATCACAAAGCACCACTGCACCCATCAGGACCCTCTCATCACTGTATACTGTAACCGTGTTCCTGGCACCTAATAAGATGGTCACAAAGCACCACTGCACCCATCAGGACCCTCTCATCACTGTGTACTGTAACCCTGTGCCTGGCGCCTAATAAGATGGTATCACAAAGCACCACTGCACCCATCAGGACCCTCTAATCACTGTATTCTGTAACCCTGTGACTGGCACCTAATAAGATGGCATCACAAAGCACCACTGCACCCATCAGGACCCTCTCATCACTGTATCCTGTAACCCTGTGACTGGCATCTAATAAGATGGTATCACAAAGCACCACTGCACCCATCAGGACCCTCCCATCACTGTATACTGTAACCCTGTGCCTGGTGCCCAATAAGATGCTATCACAAAGCACCACTGCACCCATCAGGACCCTCTCATCACTATATACTGTAACCCTGTGCCTGGTGCCTAATAAGACGGTATCACAAAGCACCACTGCACCCATCAGGACCTTCCAATCACTGTACACTGTAACCCTGTGCCTGGTGCCTAATAAGATGCTATCACAAAGCACCACTGCACCCATCAGGACCCTCCCATCACTGTATACTGTAACCATGTGACTGGTGCCTAATAAGATGCTATCACAAAGCACCACTGCACCCATCAGGACCCTCCCATCACTGTATACTGTAACCCTGTGCCTGGTGCCTAATAAGATGGTATCACAAAGCACCACTGCACCCATCAGGACCCTCCCATCACTGTATACTGTAACCCTGTGCCTGGTGCCCAATAAGATGCTATCACAAAGCACCACTGCACCCATCAGGACCTTCCAATCACTGTATACTGTAACCCTGTGCCTGGTGCCTAATAAGATGGTATCACAAAGCACCACTGCACCCATCAGGACCCTCCCATCACTGTATACTGTAACCCTGTGCCTGGTGCCTAATAAGATGCTATCACAAAGCACCACTGCACCCATCAGGACCCTCCCATCACTGTATACTGTAACCATGTGACTGGTGCCTAATAAGATGGTATCACAAAGCACCACTGCACCCATCATCAGGACCCTCCCATCACTGTATACTGTAACCCTGTGCCTGGTGCCTAATAAGATGCTATCACAAAGCACCACTGCACCCATCAGGACCTTCCAATCACTGTATACTGTAACCCTGTGCCTGGTGCCTAATAAGATGCTATCACAAAGCACCACTGCACCCATCAGGACCCTCCCATCACTGTATACTGTAACCATGTGACTGGTGCCTAATAAGATGCTATCACAAAGCACCACTGCACCCATCATCAGGACCCTCCCATCACTGTATACTGTAACCCTGTGCCTGGTGCCTAATAAGATGGTATCACAAAGCACCACTGCACCCATCAGGACCCTCCCATCGCTGTATACTGTAACCCTGTGCCTGGTGCCTAATAAGATGGTATCACAAAGCACCACTGCACCCATCAGGATCCTCCCATCAGTGTATACTGTAACCCTGTGCCTGGTGCCTAATAAGATGGTATCACAAAGCACCACTGCACCCATCAGGACCCTCCCATCACTGTATACTGTAACCCTGTGCCTGGTGCCTAATAAGATCGTATCACAAAGCACCACTGCACCCATCATCAGGACCCTCTCATCACTGTATACTGTCTCCCTGTGCCTGGTGCCTAATAAGATGCTATCACAAAGCACCACTGCACCCATCAGGATCCTCCCATCACTGTATACTGTAACCATGTGCCTGGTGCCTAATAAGATGCTATCACAAAGCACCACTGCACCCATCAGGATCCTCCCATCAGTGTATACTGTAACCCTGTGCCTGGTGCCTAATAAGATGCTATCACAAAGCACCACTGCACCCATCAGGATCCTCCCATCGCTGTATACTGTAACCCTGTGCCTGGTGCCTAATAAGATGGTATCACAAAGCACCACTGCACCCATCAGGACCCTCTCATCACTATATACTGTAACCCTGTGCCTGGTGCCTAATAAGACGGTATCACAAAGTACCACTGCACCCATCAGGACCCTCCCATCGCTGTATACTGTAACCCTGTGCCTGGTGCCTAATAAGATGGTATCACAAAGCACCACTGCACCCATCAGGACCCTCCCATCACTGTATACTGTAACCCTGTGCCTGGTGCCTAATAAGATGGTATCACAAAGCACCACTGCACCCATCAGGATCCTCCCATCACTGTATACTGTAACCCTGTGCCTGGTGCCTAATAAGATGGTATCACAAAGCACCACTGCACCCATCAGGATCCTCCCATCGCTGTATACTGTAACCCTGTGCCTGGTGCCTAATAAGATGGTATCACAAAGCACCACTGCACCCATCAGGACCCTCCCATCACTGTATACTGTAACCCTGTGCCTGGTGCCTAATAAGATGGTATCACAAAGCACCACTGCACCCATCAGGATCCTCCCATCAGTGTATACTGTAAACCTGTGCCTGGTGCCTAATAAGATGCTATCACAAAGCACCACTGCACCCATCAGGACCCTCTCATCGCTGTATACTGTAACCCTGTGCCTGGTGCCTAATAAGATGCTATCACAAAGCACCACTGCACCCATCAGGACCCTCTCATCACTGTATACCGTAACCCTGTGCCTGGTGCCTAATAAGATGGTATCACAAAGCACCACTGCACCCATCAGGACCCTCCCATCACTGTATACTGTAACCCTGTGCCTGGTGCCTAATAAGATGCTATCACAAAGCACCACTGCACCCATCAGGACCCTCCCATCACTGTATACTGTAACCATGTGCCTGGTGCCTAATAAGATGCTATCACAAAGCACCACTGCACCCATCAGGACCCTCTCATCACTGTATACTGTAACCCTGTGCCTGGTGCCTAATAAGATGGTATCACAAAGCACCACTGCACCCATCAGGACCCTCTCATCACTATATACTGTAACCCTGTGCCTGGTGCCTAATAAGATGCTATCACAAAGCACCACTGCACCCATCAGGACCCTCCCATCGCTGTATACTGTAACCCTGTGCCTGGTGCCTAATAAGATGCTATCACAAAGCACCACTGCACCCATCAGGACCCTCCCATCGCTGTATACTGTAACCCTGTGCCTGGTGCCTAATAAGATGCTATCACAAAGCACCACTGCACCCATCAGGACCCTCCCATCACTGTATACTGTAACCCTGTGCCTAATAAGATGCTATCACAAAGCACCACTGCACCCATCAGGACCCTCCCATCAGTGTATACTGTAACCCTGTGCCTGGTGCCTAATAAGATGCTATCACAAAGCACCACTGCACCCATCAGGACCCTCTCATCACTGTATACTGTAACCATGTGCCTGGTGCCTAATAAGATGCTATCACAAAGCACCACTGCACCCATCAGGACCCCCTCACAGGTGATTTAGGAACGGCATAGATATTAGAGGGTGGCAGTTATATTTGGGGGACTGTCTGGGCTATTACTTTCCTCATAGGAAAGAGACTGGAGGCTATGTCATTTGTTCCTACCTACCTGGGAATGACATTATTACATAGGGTCTGATTCAGAAATGTAAGTCTCTGTAAGATTTGATAATGCCGCAGGAGGCGTCTCCTGGTGGTTTCTGTGATCCACTGAGTCCAAAAGACGCAGCATCAGATTTCTCTGTGTGACCACTGGCCTCACCATGCGGAGCACACTGCCAGTACCCGTACAGCCTCACCATGCTGAGCACACTGCCAGTACCCGTACAGCCTCACCATGCTGAGCACACTGCCAGTACCTGTACAGCCTCAGCATATGGGGGGGGGGGGGGACACTGCGTCACTGGCCTCACCATGCTGAGTACACCGCCAGTACCCGTACAGCCTCACCATGCTGAGCACACTGCCAGTACCCGTACAGCCTCACCATGCTGAGCACACCGCCAGTACCCGTACAGCCTCACCATGCTGAGCACACCGCCAGTACCCGTACAGCCTCACCATGCTGAGCACACCGCCAGTACCCGTACAGCCTCACCATGCTGAGCACACCGCCAGTACCCGTACAGCCTCACCATGCTGAGCACACCGCCAGTACCCGTACAGCCTCACCATGCTGAGCACACCGCCAGTACCTGTACAGCCTCACCATGCTGAGCACACCGCCAGTACCCATACAGCCTCACCATGCTGAGCACACTGCCAGTACCCATACAGCCTCACCATGCTGAGCACACTGCCAGTACCCGTACAGCCTCACCATGCTGAGCACACTGCCAGTACCTGTACAACCTCACCATGCTGAGCACACCGCCAGTACCCATACAGCCTCACCATGCTGAGCACACTGCCAGTACATGTACAGCCTCACCATGCTGAGCACACCGCCAGTACCTGTACAGCCTCACCATGCTGAGCACACTGCCAGTACCCGTACAGCCTCACCAAGCTGAGCACACTGCCAGTACCCGTACAGCCTCACCATGCTGAGCACACTGCCAGTACCCGTACAGCCTCACCAAGCTGAGCACACTGCCAGTACCCGTACAGCCTCACCAAGCTGAGCACACCGCCAGTACCCGTACAGCCTCAGCATGCTGAGCACACTGCCAGTACCTGTACAGCCTCAGCATGCTGAGCACACTGCCAGTACCTGTACAGCCTCACCATGCTGAGCACACCGCCAGTACCCGTAGAGCCTCAGCATGCTGAGCACACCGCCAGTACCTGTACAGCCTCAGCATGCTGAGCACACTGCCAGTACCTGTACAGCCTCAGCATGCTGAGCACACTGCCAGTACCCGTACAGCCTCACCATGCTGAGCACACTGCCAGTACCCGTACAGCCTCACCATGCTGAGCACACTGCCAGTACCCGTACAGCCTCACCATGCTGAGCACACTGCCAGTACCCGTACAGCCTCACCATGCTGAGCACACTGCCAGTACCCGTACAACCTCACCATGCTGAGCACACTGCCAGTACCCGTACAGCCTCACCATGCTGAGCACACTGCCAGTACCTGTACAGCCTCACCATGCTGAGCACACCGCCAGTACCCGTACAGCCTCACCATGCTGAGCACACCGCCAGTACCTGTACAGCCTCACCATGCTGAGCACACTGCCAGTACCCGTACAGCCTCACCAAGCTGAGCACACTGCCAGTACCCGTACAGCCTCACCATGCTGAGCACACTGCCAGTACCCGTACAGCCTCACCAAGCTGAGCACACTGCCAGTACCCGTACAGCCTCACCAAGCTGAGCACACCGCCAGTACCCGTACAGCCTCAGCATGCTGAGCACACTGCCAGTACCTGTACAGCCTCAGCATGCTGAGCACACTGCCAGTACCTGTACAGCCTCACCATGCTGAGCACACCGCCAGTACCCGTAGAGCCTCAGCATGCTGAGCACACCGCCAGTACCTGTACAGCCTCAGCATGCTGAGCACACCGCCAGTACCTGTACAGCCTCAGCATGCTGAGCACACTGCCAGTACCTGTACAGCCTCACCATGCTGAGCACACTGCCAGTACCCGTACAGCCTCACCATGCTGAGCACACTGCCAGTACCCGTACAGCCTCACCATGCTGAGCACACTGCCAGTACCCGTACAGCCTCACCATGCTGAGCACACTGCCAGTACCCGTACAACCTCACCATGCTGAGCACACTGCCAGTACCCGTACAGCCTCACCATGCTGAGCACACCGCCAGTACCCGTACAGCCTCACCATGCTGAGCACACCGCCAGTACCTGTACAGCCTCACCATGCTGAGCACACCGCCAGTACCCGTACAGCCTCACCATGCTGAGCACACCGCCAGTACCCGTACAGCCTCACCATGCTGAGCACACCGCCAGTACCCGTACAGCCTCACCATGCTGAGCACACCGCCAGTACCCGTACAGCCTCACCATGCTGAGCACACTGCCAGTACCCGTACAGCCTCACCATGCTGAGCACACTGCCAGTACCCGTACAGCCTCACCATGCTGAGCACACTGCCAGTACCCGTACAGCCTCACCATGCTGAGCACACTGCCAGTACCCGTACAGCCTCACCATGCTGAGCACACTGCCAGTACCCGTACAGCCTCACCATGCTGAGCACACTGCCAGTACCCGTACAGCCTCACCATGCTGAGCACACTGCCAGTACCCGTACAGCCTCACCATGCTGAGCACACTGCCAGTACCCGTACAGCCTCACCATGCTGAGCACACTGCCAGTACATGTACAGCCTCACCATGCTGAGCACACTGCCAGTACCCGTACAGCCTCACCATGCTGAGCACACTGCCAGTACCCGTACAGCCTCACCATGCTGAGCACACTGCCAGTACCCGTACAGCCTCACCATGCTGAGCACACTGCCAGTACCCGTACAGCCTCAACATGCTGAGCACACCGCCAGTACCCGTACAGCCTCACCATGCTGAGCACACCGCCAGTACCCGTACAGCCTCACCATGCTGAGCACACCGCCAGTACCCGTACAGCCTCACCATGCTGAGCACACCGCCAGTACCCGTACAGCCTCACCATGCTGAGCACACCGCCAGTACCCGTACAGCCTCACCATGCTGAGCACACCGCCAGTACCCGTACAGCCTCACCATGCTGAGCACACTGCCAGTACCCGTACAGCCTCACCATGCTGAGCACACTGCCAGTACCCGTACAGCCTCACCATGCTGAGCACACTGCCAGTACCCGTACAGCCTCACCATGCTGAGCACACTGCCAGTACCCGTACAGCCTCACCATGCTGAGCACACCGCCAGTACCCGTACAGCCTCACCATGCTGAGCACACTGCCAGTACCAATACAGCCTCACCATGCTGAGCACACTGCCAGTACCCGTACAGCCTCACCATGCTGAGCACACTGCCAGTACCAGTACAGCCTCACCATGCTGAGCACACTGCCAGTACATGTACAGCCTCACCATGCTGAGCACACTGCCAGTACCTGTACAGCCTCACCATGCTGAGCACACTGCCAGTACATGTACAGCCTCACCATGCTGAGCACACTGCCAGTACATGTACAGCCTCACCATGCTGAGCACACTGCCAGTACCTGTACAGCCTCACCATGCTGAGCACACTGCCAGTACATGTACAGCCTCACCATGCTGAGCACACTGCCAGTACCTGTACAGCCTCACCATGCTGAGCACACTGCCAGTACATGTACAGCCTCACCATGCTGAGCACACTGCCAGTACCCGTACAGCCTCACCATGCTGAGCACACCGCCAGTACCCGTACAGCCTCACCATGCTGAGCACACCGCCAGTACCCGTACAGCCTCACCATGCTGAGCACACCGCCAGTACCCGTACAGCCTCACCATGCTGAGCACACCGCCAGTACCCGTACAGCCTCACCATGCTGAGCACACCGCCAGTACCTGTACAGCCTCACCATGCTGAGCACACCGCCAGTACCCATACAGCCTCACCATGCTGAGCACACTGCCAGTACCCATACAGCCTCACCATGCTGAGCACACTGCCAGTACCTGTACAGCCTCACCATGCTGAGCACACTGCCAGTACATGTACAGCCTCACCATGCTGAGCACACTGCCAGTACCTGTACAGCCTCACCATGCTGAGCACACTGCCAGTACATGTACAGCCTCACCATGCTGAGCACACTGCCAGTACCCGTACAGCCTCACCATGCTGAGCACACTGCCAGTACCCATACAGCCTCACCATGCTGAGCACACTGCCAGTACCTGTACAGCCTCACCATGCTGAGCACACTGCCAGTACCAGTACAGCCTCACCATGCTGAGCACACTGCCAGTACCCGTACAGCCTCACCATGCTGAGCACACTGCCAGTACCAGTACAGCCTCACCATGCTGAGCACACTGCCAGTACCTGTACAGCCTCAGCATATGGGGGGACACTGCGTCACTGGCGTTTCTATAATGGGTGCAAAGAATGTGGTGCACAGGGGTTCCTGCACTGATAGTTTAGTACTTACCTCTCCGGAGTCCCACGGTGAAAAGTCCAAACAAAATGGCCGCCACACATGCACAGTAGTGAAACTGGTCTCCTTAACATGGCGGGCACCATGTTTCTGGAGACCTGTGCATGCACAGTAGACTCCGGCGCTGTGCAGAGGAGGGGTCCCAGCCGGAATCTGCACAGGGGCCCCCTCCTCTGATGAAACAGAGGAAGGGGCCCCTGTGCTTAGTAGCAATGCCTTACCCTATAACATAAGACCCACTAACACCTGTGTAGCTGTCTCGTGCAGAGCGGAGAATCACCCGGATCTGATTCTGAGCACGTGCAGAACATCTGTGTAGCTGTCCCGTGCAGAGCGGAGAATCGCCCGGATCTGATTCTGAGCACGTGCAGAACACCTGTGTAGCTGTCCCGTGCAGCGCGGAGAATCGCCCGGATCTGATTCTGAGCACGTGCAGAACATTTGTGTAGCTGTCCCGTGCAGCGCGGAGAATCGCCCGGATCTGATTCTGAGCACGTGCAGAACACCTGTGTAGCTGTCCCGTGCAGCGCGGAGAATCGCCCGGATCTGATTCTGAGCACGTGCAGAACATTTGTGTAGCTGTCCCGTGCAGCGCGGAGAATCGCCCGGATCTGATTCTGAGCACGTGCAGAACACCTGTGTAGCTGTCCCGTGCAGAGCGGAGAATCGCCCGGATCTGATTCTGAGCACGTGCAGAACATTTGTGTAGCTGTCCCGTGCAGAGCGGAGAATCACCCGGATCCGATTCGGAGCACGTGCAGAACATTTGTGTAGCTGTCCCGTGCAGAGCGGAGAATCACCCGGATCTGATTCTGAGCACGTGCAGAACACCTGTGTAGCTGTCCCGTGCAGAGCGGAGAATCACCCGGATCTGATTCTGGGCACGTGCAGAACATCTGTGTAGCTGTCCCGTGCAGAGCGGAGAATCGCCCGGATCTGATTCTGAGCACGTGCAGAACACCTGTGTAGCTGTCCCGTGCAGAGCGGAGAATCGCCCGGATCTGATTCTGAGCACGCGCAGAACATCTGTGTAGCTGTCCCGTGCAGCGCGGAGAATCGCCCGGATCTGATTCTGAGCACGTGCAGAACACCTGTGTAGCTGTCCCTTGCAGCGCAGAGAATCGCCCGGATCTGATTCTGAGCACGTGCAGAACATCTGTGTAGCTGTCCCGTGCAGAGCGGA
The DNA here is from genome assembly GCF_028390025.1 of Pseudophryne corroboree. Taxonomy (NCBI): domain Eukaryota; kingdom Metazoa; phylum Chordata; class Amphibia; order Anura; family Myobatrachidae; genus Pseudophryne; species Pseudophryne corroboree. The sequence goes on along the minus strand of NW_026967601.1, from coordinate 409,904 downwards.
GAATCGCCCGGATCTGATTCTGAGCACGTGCAGAACACCTGTGTAGCTGTCCCATGCAGAGCGGAGAATCGCCCGGATCTGATTCTGAGCACGTGCATAACACCTGTGTAGCTGTCCCGTGCAGAGCGGAGAATCGCCCGGATCTGATTCTGAGCACGTGCAGAACACCTGTGTAGCTGTCTTGTGCAGAGCGGAGAATCGCCCGGATCGGATTCTGAGCACGTGCAGAACACCTGTGTAGCTGTCCCGTGCAGCGCGGAGAATCGCCCCGATCTGATTCTGAGCACGTGCAGAACATTTGTGTAGCTGTCCCGTGCAGCGCGGAGAATCGCCCGGATCTGATTCTGAGCACGTGCAGAACATCTGTGTAGCTGTCCCGTGCAGCGCGGAGAATCGCCCGGATCTGATTCTGAGCACGTGCAGAACATCTGTGTAGCTGTCCCGTGCAGAGCGGAGAATCGCCCGGATCTGATTCTGAGCACGTGCAGAACACCTGTGTAGCTGTCCCGTGCAGCGCGGAGAATCACCCGGATCTGATTCTGAGCACGTGCAGAACATCTGTGTAGCTGTCCCGTGCAGCACGGAGAATCGCCCGGATCTGATTCTGAGCACGTGCAGAACATCTGTGTAGCTGTCCCGTGCATAGCGTAGAATCACCCGGATCTGATTCTGAGCACGTGCAGAACACCTGTGTAGCTGTCCCGTGCAGCGCGGAGAATCGCCCGGATCTGATTCTGAGCACGTGCAGAACATCTGTGTAGCTGTCCCGTGCAGCGCGGAGAATCACCCGGATCTGATTCTGAGCACGTGCAGAACATCTGTGTAGCTGTCCCGTGCAGAGCGGAGAATCGCCCTGATCTGATTCTGAGCACGTGCAGAACACCTGTATAGCTGTCCCGTGCAGAGCGGAGAATCGCCCGGATCTGATTCTGAGCACGTGCAGAACACCTGTGTAACTGTCCCTTGCAGCGCGGAGAATCACCCGGATCTGATTCTGAGCACGTGCAGAACATCTGTATAGCTGTCCCGTGCAGCGCGGAGAATCGCCCGGATCTGATTCTGAGCACGTGCAGAACACCTGTGTAGCTGTCCCGTGCAGAGCGGAGAATTGCCCGGATCTGATTCTGAGCACGTGCAGAACATCTGTGTAGCTGTCCCGTGCAGCGCGGAGAATCGCCCGGATCTGATTCTGAGCACGTGCAGAACACCTGTGTAGCTGTCCCGTGCAGAGCGGAGAATTGCCCGGATCTGATTCTGAGCACGTGCAGAACATCTGTGTAGCTGTCCCTTGCAGCGCGGAGAATCGCCCGGATCTGATTCTGAGCACGTGCAGAACATCTGTGTAGCTGTCCCGTGCAGCGCGGAGAATCGCCCGGATCTGATTCTGAGCACGTGCAGAACACCTGTGTAGCTGTCCCGTGCAGAGCGGAGAATTGCCCGGATCTGATTCTGAGCACGCGCAGAACATCTGTGTAGCTGTCCCGTGCAGCGCGGAGAATCGCCCGGATCTGATTCTGAGCACGTGCATAACACCTGTGTAGCTGTCCCGTGCAGCGCGGAGAATCGCACGGATCTGATTCTGAGCACGTGCAGAACATCTGTGTAGCTGTCCCGTGCAGAGCGGAGAATCGCCCGGATCTGATTCTGAACACGTGCAGAACACCTGTGTAGCTGTCCCGTGCAGCGAGGAGAATCGCCCGGATCTGATTCTGAGCACGTGCAGAACATCTGTGTAGCTGTCCCGTGCAGCGCGGAGAATCGCCCGGATCTGATTCTGAGCACGTGCAGAACTCCTGTGTAGCTGTCCCGTGCAGAGCGGAGAATCGCCCGGATCTGATTCTGAGCACGTGCAGAACATCTGTGTAGCTGTCCCGTGCAGCGCGGAGAATCGCCCGGATCTGATTTTGAGCACGTGCAGAACATCTGTGTAGCTGTCCAGTGCAGAGCGGAGAATCGCCCGGATCGGATTCTGAGCACGTGCAGAACATCTGTGTAGCTGTCCCGTGCAGAGCGGAGAATCGCCCGGCCGGATTCAGAGCACGTGCAGAACATCTGTGTAGCTGTCCCGTGCAGAGCGGAGAATCGCCCGGATCGGATTCTGAGCACGTGCAGAACATCTGTGTAGCTGTCCCGTGCAGAGCGGAGAATCGCCCTGATCTGATTCTGAGCACGTGCAGAACATCTGTGTAGCTGTCCCGTGCAGCGCGGAGAATAGCTCGGATCTGATTCTGAGCACGTGCAGAACACCTGTGTAGCTGTCCCGTGCAGAGCGGAGAATCGCCCGGATCTGATTCTGAGCACGTGCAGAACACCTGTGTAGCTGTCCCGTGCAGAGCGGAGAATCGCCCGGATCTGATTCTGAGCACGTGCAGAACATTTGTGTAGCTGTCCCTTGCAGCGCGGAGAATCACCCGGATCTGATTCTGAGCACGTGCAGAACATCTGTGTAGCTGTCCCGTGCAGCGCGGAGAATCGCCCGGATCTGATTCTGAGCATGTGCAGAACATTTGTGCAGCGTGGAGAACCGCCCGATCGGATTCTGAGCATGTGCAGAACATTTGTGTAGCTGTCCCGTGCAGCACGGAGAACCACCCGGATCGGATTCGGAGCATGTGCAGAACATCTGTGCAGCGCGTAGAATCGCCCGGATCTGATTCTGAGCATGTGCAGAACATTTGTGTAGCTGTCCCGTGCAGCGCGGAGAATCGCCCGGATCGGATTCGGAGCATGTGCAGAACATTTGTGCAGCGCGGAGAATCGCCCGGATCGGATTCTGAGCATGTGCAGAACATCTGTGTAGCTGTCCCGTGCAGAACGGAGAACCGCCTGGATCTGATTCTGAGCATGTGCAGAACATCTGTGTAGCTGTCCCGTGCAGAGCGGAGAACCACCCGGATCGGATTCCGAGCATGTGCAGAACATTTGTGCAGCGCGGAGAACCGCCCGGATCGGATTCGGAGCATGTGCAGAACATTTGTGCAGCGCGGAGAACCGCCCGGATCGGATTCCGAGCATGTGCAGAACATTTGTGCAGCGCGAAGAACCGCCCGGATCTGATTCTGAGCACGTGCAGAACATTTGTGTAGCTGTCCCGTGCAGCGCGGAGAACCGCCCGGTCCTGATTCTGAGCATGTGCAGAACAGCGATATTACACAATATCAGGCGGCATTATTGCACTGTGTGTATAGAACTCATTAGTGTTCCTGTGTTTGTATTGTGTATCAGCGGGTAATAGGGGGTTTCATTGTAACTGGTGACATTTGTACGTGGATCACAGATGTATCTGACTCTGTCTGGTGTCAGGAGCAGGATTACAGTAGAGAAGCTGAGGGTCTTTGTTCTCTAGTGCCCCCGAGCCTGTACCACACAGACACACACACTGGAAAACATACCATACCCATAGAGTGTAAGCTAGCGAGCAGGGCCCTCCTACCTCTATGTCTGTCTGTTATTACCCAGTTTTGTTCTATTACTGTTGTTCTAATTGTAAAGTGCAATGGAATATAAGAGACTGCTAATAAATAAACTTAGCAAGTCTCATTTCCCGTCCACAGGTATTTGCAGTGGCCAAAATAAAGCTGCCCCCTTGTAACGCCGTTCTTTCCGCTGATGGGATGGGAGTAGGGACTGGCAGAGGGGCTATGGGAGAGGAGAGGGAGGAGACTCCCTGCCAGGTCCAGACACTACTTACTATTAGTGACATGTTAGGAGACATTCACTGCTGGAATCTTCTCTGATGTCTCCTGGTCCACAGTCCGATCACCACTCAGGGCAATTGAAAGAACCCACTGACCCCAATGACAGAGACCAAGCCTAACATTTTCCAGATCCACACTTGTCGTCAGTCCTGGTGTGGCAGGTAAGTGTCCGTCATTGATCTCACCGACCTGGAGGTGAACTCAGCAAACAGTTCAGAAGTGAGAGCAGTGACCCTACAGAGCTGAGGAACAGCCTACACAGAAAGCCTCAGACCCCCCATAACGGAGGTGCAGGGAACGCGGCTTCCATTGCGGAGTCAGGCCACCACCCTCCGCTGGTCTCTGTCTAGCTGTCATTACGTCTGGCTGGCGTGGAGATGGAACCACTGTGATCACAGACTAAACCTCATCTATTACAGTCTACAAATGTTCTTTATAAATGTGTTCATCTGCAAGGCAATATTGTCATATATAGAGGTCTATTTACTAAGCCTTGGATGGAAATAAAGTACCAGCCAATCAGCTCCTGTCATTTCTCAGACACAGCCTGTGACATAGCAGTTAGGAGCTGATTGGCTGGTACTTTATCTCTGTCCGAGGTTTAGTAAATAGACCTGTAATTCAGGAATAAATTCCACTTCCAATCACATGAATAAGAATGTTCTGAGCAGCCAGTAACGGCCACCACACCGCGTCACCTACCTTCCTGCGTGGGGACTGGGATGACATTCATGATACGCTCGATCTGGTTGATGGTGGAGGTGCCGGGAAAGAGGGGTTTCCCCAGCAGCATCTCGCCCAGAATACAGCCCACGCTCCACATGTCTACACCCTTTGTGTATCTGGAGGGATCAGACATCGAGAATCAGGGTCATATTAATCCTTACACAACGCTCATTTCACCTGACAGATATGATTCAATGCAGTGGTATCGGGCGCGGCATCAGTAGACCGCTGGTCAGCATACCGACGCTGGTGTACCGGCAGCAGTATGAGGGGTGAGTGCAACAAGCCCCTTGTGGGCTCGCCACTCTATGGGGAGACACCCACTAGTGGGGGGTGAACTATGAGTTGCCGGCAGCCGGGTCCCCGACGGCCAGCATACCAACGTCGGCACCTCGACCGACAGCTTGCCGACAGCGGGGCAAGTGCAAATGAGCCTCTTGCAGACTTGCTGAACCCGCCACACTGCGGGCATGGTGGCGCACTATGCGCATCTTGCCATCTGTTCTCCCTCCAGGGGGGGTTGTGGACCCCCAAGAGGGAGAAACGGTATCGGTATGCCGGTTGTCGGGATTCCGGCGCTGGTATACTGAATATCACCCCTAGTGGGAATAGTCCCTGTTGGTCGGCATGCCGACTGTTGGGATTGTGAGGGGGCAGGATGTAGGGCACAGGTTCTCAAACTCGGTCCTCAATACCCCCACACAGGGCATGTTTTGCAGGTCTCCTCACAGAATCACAAGTGACATAATTAGCTCCACCTGTGGACCTTTTAAAATGTGGCAGTGAGTAATTAATACACCTGTGCCCCTGCTGGGTTACCTGCAAAACATGCACTGTGTGGGCCCCCGAGGACCGAGTTTGAGAACCTCTGATGTAGGGGGAGGTCCCGTTGTATCTATACTCGGAGTAACATGCTACCGTCTGTCCTGAGACCAAGGCTCGGAGCACGGGCCATCACCTCTGCAGCAATGGGTGGACAGGGGAGACCATTGCACATTATACAGGGTCAGGAGCGACCTGGACACGACAGGGTAAGAGGTCACCAAAGTGCACAGGAACCAGGACAGAAGACACATATGGACAAAGACTGGCCCTTGTGATGGAAGCGCTGATCGCGTCTACATATGAAGATGTAAAGGTATGGTCTTTGCAGGTTTTCATGCCTCACGGTTCCATCCTTAGGGAAATACATTATTTCTGCAATAGAGGTCACCACATACCTGTGAGAGGCCAGCAGAATCTCTGGAGCTCTGTACCAACGCGTGGCGACGTATTCTGTGAGCGCTGGGTTCCCGGCATCCTCCTGGATCTGATACAAGGAACGAGCCAGGCCGAAGTCGCAGAGTTTCACAAGGCAGTCAGCATCCAGTAGGATATTAGATGGCTGTGATCACAGAGGGAGATAACAGGTCAACTCTAGAGGAGCCCTCAAACCCATCACTAGACACCCTGCAGCCGGCGTCCACTCACCTTCTGGTCTCTGTGGATGACATTCCCAGAATGGAGAAATTTGGTGGCTTTCAGTAACTGGTAGATAATATAACGCATATGTATGTCCTTCAGTAGGTTTCCCTTCTTTATCACAGCATGAAGATCAGTTTCTGGGGTATAAGCGGAACAGACAGCAACATCATCATCAGGTCATACTCATTACTTACTTACACACCAATTTCATAGCACAGTACCACACCACACAGCCAGTGACATTTCAGTACCACACAGAGGAGATGTGTTCAGCATGTGACCGACGCCAGAATCCCGACACCACTCAAGGGGTGGGGGAAGAGACACTTACCCCATCCGCAGTCCAGTCGGGATGCTGGTGTCAGTCATGTGACCGCCGAACCCAAACAGAGAAACATATTACAGTACCACAGAGCCATATTACTGTACCACACAGAGAAACATATTACAGTACCACACAGAGAGCCATATTACTGTACCACACAGAGAAACATATTACAGTACCACACAGAGAAACATATTACTGTACCACACACAGAGCCATATTACAGTACCACACAGAGAGCCATATTACTGTACCACACAGAGAGCCATATTACAGTACCACACAGAGAGCCATATTACTGTACCACACAGAGAGCCATATTACTGTACCAGAGACCCATATTACTGTACCACACAGAGACCCATATTACTGTACCACACAGCCAGCCATATTACTGTACCACATAGAGACCCATATTACTGTACCACACACAGAACCATATTACAGTACCACATAGAGACCCATATTACTGTACCACACACAGAACCATATTACAGTACCATACAGAGAAACATATTACAGTACCACACAGAGAAACATATTACTGTACCACACACAGAGCCATATTACAGTACCACACAGAGAGCCATATTACTGCACCACACAGAGAAACATATTACAGTACCACACAGAGAGCCATATTACTGCACCACACAGAGAAACATATTACAGTACCACACAGAGAAACATATTACTGTACCACACACAGAGCCATATTACAGTACCACACAGAGAGCCATATTACTGCACCACACAGAGAAACATATTACAGTACCACACAGAGAAACATATTACTGTACCACACACAGAGCCATATTACAGTACCACACAGAGAGCCATATTACTGCACCACACAGAGAAACATATTACTGTACCACACAGAGAGCCATATTACTGTACCACACAGAGAAACATATTACAGTACCACACAGAGAGCCATATTACTGTACCAGAGACCCATATTACTGTACCACATAGAGACCCATATTACTGTACCACACACAGAACCATATTACAGTACCACACAGAGAGCCATATTACTGTACCACACAGAACCATATTACTGTACCACACAGAGAGCCATATTACTGTACCACACAGAGAGCCATATTACTGTACCACACAGAGAACCATATTACTGTACCACACAGCCAGCCATATTACTGTACCACACAGCCAGCCATATTACTGTACCACACAGAGAGCCATATTACTGTACCACACAGAGAGCCATATTACAGCACCACACAGCCAGCCATATTACTGTACCACACAGAGAGCCATATTACTGTACCACACAGCCAGTCATATTACTGTACCACACAGAGACCCATATTACTGTACCACACAACCAGCCATATTACTGTACCACACAGAGACCCATATTACTGTACCACACAACCAGCCATATTACTGTACCACACAGAGAGCCATATTACTGTACCACACAGAGACCCATATTACTGTACCACACAACCAGCCATATTACTATACCACACAGAGAGCCATATTACTGTACCACACAGAGAGCCATATTACTGTACCACACAGCCAGCCATATAACTGTACCATACAGAGAGCCATATTACTGTACCCCACAGCCAGCTATATTACTGTACCACACAGAGAGCCATATTACTGTACCACACAGCCAGCCATATTACTGTACCACACAGAGAGCCATATTACTGTACCACACAGAGAGCCATATTACTGTACCACACAGAGAGCCATATTACTGTACCACACAGAGACCCGTATTACTGTACCACACAGAGCCATATTACTGTACCACATAGAGAAACATATTACAGTACCACAGAGAGCCATATTACTGTACCACACAGAGCCATATTACTGTACCACATAGAGAAACATATTACAGTACCACAGAGAGCCATATTACTGTACCACACAGACAGCCATATTACTGTACCACACAGCCAGCCATATTACTGTACCACACAGCCAGCGATATTACTGCAACACACAGCCAGCCATATTACTGTACCACACAGAGAGCCATATTACTGTACCACAGAGAGCCATATTACTGTACCACACAGAGAGCCATATTACTGTACCACACAGAGAGCCATATTACTGTACCACACAGCCAGCCATATTACTGTACCACACAGAGAGCCATATTACTGTACCACACAGCCAGCCATATTACTGTACCACACAGCCAGCCATATTACTGTACCACACAGAGAGTCATATTACTGTACCACACAGAGAGCCATATTACTGTACCACACAGAGAGTCATATTACTGTACCACACAGAGAGCCATATTACTGTACCACACAGCTAGCCATATTACTGTACCACACAGCCAGCTATATTACTGTACCACAAAGAGAGCCATATTACTGTACCACACAGCCAGCCATATTACTGTACCACACAGCCAGCCATATTACTGTACCACACAGAGAGCCATATTACTGTACCACACAGAGAGCCATATTACTGTACCACACAGAGAGCCATATTACTGTACCACACAGAGAACCATATTACAGTACCACACAGCTAGCCATATGACTGTACCACACAGAACCATATTACTGTACCACACAACCAGTCATATTACTGTACCACACAACCAGCCATATTACTGTACCACACAGAGACCCATATTACTGTACCACACACAGAACCATATTACAGTACCACACAGAGACCCATATTACTATACCACACAGAGAAACATATTACAGTACCACACAGAGAAACATATTACAGTACCACACAGAGAAACATATTACTGTACCACACACAGAGCCATATTACAGTACCACACAGAGAGCCATATTACTGTACCACACAGAGAAACATATTACAGTACCACACAGAGAGCCATATTACTGTACCACACAGAGAAACATATTACAGTACCACACAGAGAAACATATTACTGTACCACACAGAGAGCCATATTACTGTACCACACAGAGAAACATATTACAGTACCACACAGAGAAACATATTACTGTACCACACACAGAACCATATTACAGTACCATACAGAGAGCCATATTACTGTACCAGAGACCCATATTACTGTACCACACAGACCCATATTACTGTACCACACACAGAACCATATTACAGTACCACACAGAGACCCATATTACTATACCACACAGAACCATATTACTGTACCACACAGAGAGCCATATTACTGTACCACACAGCTAGCCATATTACTGTACCACACAGAACCATATTACTGTACCACACAGCGAGCCATATTACTGTACCACACAGAGAGCCATATTACTGTACCACACAGCCAGCCATATTACTGTACCACACAGAGAGCCATATTACTGTACCACACAGCCAGTCATATTACTGTACCACACAGAGAGCCATATTACTGTACCACACAGAGAGCCATATTACTGTACCACACAACCAGCCATATTACTGTACCACACAGAGAGCCATATTACTGTACCACACAACCAGCCATATTACTGTACCACACAGAGAGCCATATTACTGTACCACACAGAGACCCATATTACTGTACCACACAACCAGCCATATTACTGTACCACACAGAGAGCCATATTACTGTACCACACAGAGATCCATATTACTGTACCACACAACCAGCCATATTACTGTACCACACAGAGAGCCATATTACTGTACCACACAACCAGCCATATTACTGTACCACACAACCAGCCATATTACTGTACCACACAGAGAGCCATATTACTGTACCACACAGCCAGCCATATTACTGTACCACACAACCAGCCATATTACTGTACCACACAACCAGCCATATTACTGTACCACACAGAGAGCCATATTACTGTACCACACAGAGAGCCATATTACTGTACCACACAGCCAGCCATATTACTGTACCACACAGAGACCCATATAACTGTACCATACAGAGAGCCATATTACTGTACCCCACAGCCAGCCATTTACTGTACCACACAGAGAGCCATATTACTGTACCACACAGAGAGCCATATTACTGTACCACACAGAGAGCCATATTACTGTACCACACAGAGACCTGTATTACTGTACCACACAGAGACCCGTATTACTGTACCACACAGAGCCATATTACTGTACCACACAGAGACCCATATTACTGTACCACACAACCAGCCATATTACTGTACCACACAGAGAGCCATATTACTGTACCACACAGAGACCCATATTACTGTACCACACAACCAGCCATATAACTGTACCACACAGAGAGCCATATTACTGTACCACACAACCAGCCATATTACTGTACCACACAACCAGCCATATTACTGTACCACACAGAGAGCCATATTACTGTACCACACAGAGAGCCATATTACTGTACCACACAGCCAGCCATATTACTGTACCACACAGAGACCCATATAACTGTACCATACAGAGAGCCATATTACTGTACCCCACAGCCAGCCATTTACTGTACCACACAGAGAGCCATATTACTGTACCACACAGAGAGCCATATTACTGTACCACACAGAGAGCCATATTACTGTACCACACAGAGACCCGTATTACTGTACCACACAGAGACCCGTATTACTGTACCACACAGAGCCATATTACTGTACCACATAGAGAAACATATTACTGTACCACACAGCCAGCTATATTACTGTACCACACAGAGACCCATATAACTGTACCATACAGAGAGCCATATTACTGTACCCCACAGCCAGCCATTTACTGTACCACACAGAGAGCCATATTACTGTACCACACAGAGAGCCATATTACTGTACCATACAGAGAGCCATATTACTGTACCCCACAGCCAGCCATTTACTGTACCACACAGAGAGCCATATTACTGTACCACACAGAGAGCCATATTACTGTACCACACAGAGAGCCATATTACTGTACCACACAGAGACCCGTATTACTGTACCACACAGAGACCCGTATTACTGTACCACACAGAGCCATATTACTGTACCACACAGAGCCATATTACTGTACCACACAGAGAGCCATATTACTGTACCACACAGAGAGCAATATTACTGTACCACACAGCCAGCCATATTACTGTACCACACAGCCAGCGATATTACTGCAACACACAGCCAGCCATATTACTGTACCACACAGAGAGCCATATTACTGTACCACACAGAGAGCCATATTACTGTACCATACAGAGAGCCATATTACAGCACCACACAGAGAGCCATATTACTGTACCACACAGAGAGCCATATTACTGTACCACACAGAGAGCCATATTACTGTACCACACAGCCAGCTATATTACTGTACCACAAAGAGAGCCATATTACTGTACCACACAGAGAGCCATATTACTGTACCACACAGAGAAACATATTACAGTACCACACAGCTAGCCATATTACTGTACCACACAACCAGCCATATTACTGTACCACACACAGAGAGCCATATTACAGTACCACACAGTCAGCCATATTACTGTACACAAACAGAGACCCATATTACTGTACCACACAGAGACCCATATTACTGTACCACACACAGAACCATATTACAGTACCACACAGAGACCCATATTACTATACCACACAGAACCATATTACTGTACCACACAGAGAGCCATATTACTGTACCACACAGCTAGCCATATTACTGTACCACACAGAGAACCATATTACTGTACCACACAGCCAGCCATATTACTGTACCACACAGAAAGCCATATTACTGTACCACACAGCCAGCCATATTACTGTACCACACAGAGAGCCATATTACTTTACCACACAACCAGCCATATTACTGTACCACACAGAGAGCCATATTACTGTACCACACAGCCAGCCATATTACTGTACCACACAGAGACCCATATTACTGTACCACACAGCCAGTCATATTACTGTACCACACAGAGAGCCATATTACTGTACCACACAGAGAGCCATATTACTGTACCACACAACCAGCCATATTACTGTACCACACAGAGAGACATATTACTGTACCACACAGAGACCCATATTACTGTACCACACAACCAGCCATATTACTGTACCACACAGAGAGCCATATTACTGTACCACACAACCAGCCATATTACTGTACAACACAGAGAGCCATATTACTGTACCACACAGCCAGCCATATTACTGTACCACACAGAGAGCCATATTACTGTACCACACAGCCAGCCATATTACTGTACCACACAGAGACCCATATTACTGTACCACACAGCCAGCCATATAACTGTACCATACAGAGAGCCATATTACTGTACCCAACAGCCAGCCATATTACTGTACCACACAGAGAGCCATATTACTGTACCACACAGAGAGCCATATTACTGTACCACACAGAGAGCCATATTACTGTACCACACAGAGACCCATATTACTGTACCACACAGAGCCATATTACTGTACCACATAGAGAAACATATTACAGTACCACAGAGAGCCATATTACTGTACCACACAGAGAGCCATATTACTGTACCACACAGCCAGCCATATTACTGTACCACACAGCCAGCGATATTACTGCAACACACAGCCAGCCATATTACTGTACCACACAGAGAGCCATATTACTGTACCACACAGAGAGCCATATTACTGTACCATACAGAGAGCCATATTACAGCACCACACAGAGAGCCATATTACTGTACCACACAGAGAGCGATATTACTGTACCACACAGAGAGCCATATTACTGTACCACAGAGAGCCATATTACTGTACCACACAGAGAGCCATATTACTGTACCACACAGAGAAACATATTACAGTACCACACAGCTAGCCATATGACTGTACCACACAGAACCATATTACTGTACCACACAACCAGTCATATTACTGTACCACACAACCAGCCATATTACTGTACCACACAGAGAGCCATATTACAGTACCACACAGCCAGCCATATTACTGTACCACACAGAGAGCCATATTACTGTACCACACAGAGCCATATTACTGTACCACACAGAGCCATATTACTGTACCACACAGAGCCATATTACTGTACCACACAGAGCCATATTACTGTACCACACAGAGAAAGAAACATATTACAGTACCACACAGCCAGCCATATTACTGTACCACACAGCCAGCCATATTACTGTACCACACAGAGAGCCATATTACTGTACCACACAGAGAGCCATATTACAGCACCACACAGAGAGCCATATTACAGTACCACACAGCCAGCCATATTACAGTACCACACAGCCAGCCATATTACTGTACCACACAGAGAAACATATTACAGTACCACACAGAGAGCTATATTACTGTACCACACAGCCAGCCATATTACAGTACCACACAGCCAGCCATATTACTGTACCACGCAGAGCCATATTACTGTACCCGAGAGCCATATCACTGTACCACACAGCCAGCCATATTACTGTACCACACAGCCAGCCATATTACTGTACCACACAGAGAGCCATATTACTGCACCACACAGCCAGCCATATTACTGTACCACACAGCCAGCTATATTACTGTACCACACAGAGAGCCATATTACTGTACCACACAGCCAGCCATATTACTGTACCACACAGCTAGCCATATTACTGTACCACACAGAGAGCCATATTACTGTACCACACAGCTGTACCACACAGCCAGCCATATTACTGTACCACACAGCCAGCCATATTACAGTACCACACAGAGAGCCATATTACTGTACCACACAGAGAAACATATTACTGTACCACACAGAGCCATATTACTGTACCACACAGAACCATATTACTGTACCACACAGCCAGCCATATTACTGTACCACACAGAGAGCCATATTACTGTACCACACAGAGAGCCATATTACTGTACCACACAGAACCATATTACTGTACCACACAGCCAGCCATATTACTGTACCACACAGAACCATATTACTGTACCACACAGCCAGCTATATTACTGTACCACACAGAGAGCCATATTACTGTACCACACAGCCAGTCACACTACTGTACCACACAGAGAGCCATATTACTGTACCACACAGAGAGCCATATTACTGTACCACACAGAGCCATATTACTGTACCACACAGAGAGCCATATTACTGTACCACACAGAAAGCCATATTACTGTACCACACAGAGAGCAATATTACTGTACCACACAGAAAGCCATATTACTGTACCACACAGAGCCATATTACTGTACCACACAGAGAGCCATATTACTGTACCACACAGAAAGCCATATTACTGTACCACACAGAGAGCAATATTACTGTACCACACAGAAAGCCATATTACTGTACCACACAGAGAGCCATATTACTGTACCACACAGAAAGCCATATTACTGTACCACACAGAGCCATATTACTGTACCACACAGAAAGCCATATTACTGTACCACACAGAGAGCAATATTACTGTACCACACAGAAAGCCATATTACTGTACCACACAGCCAGCTATATTACTGTACCACACAGAGAGCCATATTACTGTACCACACAGAAAGCCATATTACTGTACCACACAACCAGCCATATTACTGTACCACACAGAAAGCCATATTACAGTACCACACAGAGAGCCATATTACTGTACCACACAGAGAGCCATATTACTGTACCACACAGAGAGCCATATTACTGTACCACACAGAGAGCCATATTACTGTACCACACAGAAAGCCATATTACTGTACCACACAGAGAGCCATATTACTGTACCACACAGAAAGCCATATTACTGTACCACACAGAAATATACGTTATGGTAAGAACTTACCGTTGATAACGTGATTTCTCTTATGTCCACAGGTATCCACAGGATAACATTGGGATATTGTCGAGCGACAGCGAAAATGGCACCAACACGGTCACAAGCTTTCTGGCCTCCCAGGATGCATTGGGGCCTCCACTATATAGTCCCGCCCACTGACTCAGTCAGATCAGTTCTTTCCTCAGCGATTATAGGCAGGAACATTAGGTAGAGACCTGTACAGGCGATAAGAACACACATGCACACCCTTCCATACAAGAAGTAAGAGGTTTAGTGATTGTCTAGATCCTCAAATCAGATGCGTCAGGGTGGGATCCCTGTGGATACCTGTGGACATAAGAGAAATCACGTTATCAACGGTAAGTTCTTACCATAACGTATAATTCTCTGGCTGGGTCCACAGGATAACATTGGGATTCCCAAAGCCATTTTAGTGGTGGGGACGCTCCTGATTGCACAGGAGGACCTTTCACCCGAAGTCTGCGTCGTGAGAGGCAAACGTATCCAAGGCATAATGTCTGATGGATGTGTTTATGGAAGACCATGTGGCTGCCCTACATATCTGTTCTGCTGAAGCACCCTGTTGTGCTGCCCAAGAAGGACCTACCTTACGTGTAGAGTGTGCAGAGACATTAGCCGGAATAGGGAGATCTGCATGAGAATAAGCTTCTGATATTACCATTCGGAGCCATCTCGCCAGCGTCTGTTTACTAGCAGGCCAACCTCTCCTATGGAATCCGTAGAGGATTAAGAGAGAATCTGTTTTCCTGATGGCACTAGTACGATCTATGTAGATTTTTAAAGCCCGGACCACGTCCAGCGACGCTTCTCCCGCAGATAGGCCCTCATTCCGAGTTGTTCGCTCGGTATTTTTCATCGCATCGCAGTGAAAATCCGCTTAGTACGCATGCGCAATGTTCGCACTGCGACTGCGCCAAGTAACTTTACTATGAAGAAAGTAATTTTACTCACGGCTTTTTCTTCGCTCCGGCGATCGTAATGTAATTGACAGGAAATGGGTGTTACTGGGCGGAAACACGGCGTTTCAGGGGCGTGTGGCTGAAAACGCTACCGTTTCCGGAAAAAACGCAGGAGTGGCCGGGGAAACGGTGGGAGTGCCTGGGCGAACGCTGGGTGTGTTTGTGACGTCAACCAGGAACGACAAGCACTGAACTGATCGCACAGGCAGAGTAAGTCTGGAGCTACTCTGAAACTGCTAAGTAGTTAGTAATCGCAATATTGCGAATACATCGGTCGCAATTTTAAGAAGCTAAGATTCACTCCCAGTAGGCGGCGGCTTAGCGTGTGTAACTCTGCTAAATTCGCCTTGCGACCGATCAACTCGGAATGAGGGCCATAGTCCCGATACCTGAAAAGCTGGGACTACAATCTCTTCTTTCAGGTGAAACTTTGATACCACCTTTGGAAGATAACTAGATCTCGTTCTGAGAACTGCTCTGTCTGGAAAAAAACTTAGGAAAGGAGACTTACACGATAATGCTCCCAAATCTGACACTCTTCTGGCTGACGCCATTGCCAGTAAAAAAAGAACTTTAACCGTTAACCACTTAAGATCTGCTCTCTCAAGTGGTTCAAACAAAGGACCCTGGAGAAATTTAAGAACTAAATTCAAATCCCAGGGAGCTGCAGGAGGAACAAATGGAGGTTGAATACGTACTACTCCTTGGAAAAATGTACGTACATCCTGTAAATCAGCAATCTTCTGCTGAAACCATACAGTTAACGCTGAAACTTGAACCCTCAAGGAAGCAGCTTTCAACCCCTTATCCAATCCTGCCTGAAGGAATTCCCAAATCCTAGCTACTTTAAAAGATCTCGGATTGACATTTTTTCCAGTACACCAATGACTATAGGCTTGCCATATTCTATGATACACACGGGCCGAAGAAGACTTTCTTGCTCTAAGCATAGTTTGGATTACTTGTTTCGAAAATCCTTTAGCCTCTAGGATAGAGGTTTCAACAGCCACGCCGTCAAAGATAGGCGATCCAGATGACTGTGACAACAAGGACCCTGCATTAATAGATCTGGACGTTGAGGGAGCAGTATCGGTGCTTCCACGGACATTCTCCACAGATCTGTGTACCAATGCCTTCTTGGCCAAACTGGAGCTATTAGAATGATCGCTCCTTTTGCCTGTTTTATCTTTCTCACTACTCTGGGTAACAGAGATATTGGAGGGAACAGATATGCCAGCTGAAACCTCCATTCTACTGACAGTGCGTCTACCAGGATTGCTCCTGGGTCCCTTGTTCTTGATCCGTACCTCGGAACTTTGTTGTTTAGACGAGACGCCATAAGGTCTATCTCCGGTAGACCCCATCTGTTCACCAGTGTCTGAAACACTTCTGGGTGTAGTGCCCATTCAGTTTCCTGAATGGTGTGCCGACTGAGAAAATCCGCTTCCCAGTTTAGTACACCCGGGACAAATACTGCTGACAATGCCGGGAGATGGAGTTCCGCCCATTTTAGAATGGGAGTTACTTCCTCCATCAGACTCTTGCTGTGAGTTCCTCCTTGATGATTGAGGTATGCTACTGCCGTCGCATTGTCTGAGCGGATCTGGACTGGTCTTCCTTGTAGATTGTCCTTTGCCTGAACTAGGGCCAAGTAAATGGCTCTTATTTCTAACAGATTTATCGGCAGGCGACTTTCCCTTGCGGTCCATTTTCCCTGGAACCATAGGCTTCCGAGTACCGCCCCCCAGCCCTGCAGACTGGCATCTGTCGTCAGGACTTGCCACTCTGTTATCCAAAAGGGTCTCCCCTTGTTTAAATGGTCTGTCTGTAGCCACCACGCTAGAGACCTTTTTACATTTACTGGAATCTTTATCATCTGTTTCTTTATCGTTTGATGATTTCCGTTCCATTTTTTTTTTTTTTTTTACTTGTGTAATTTTTTATTGAAGTTTTTCACAGGGAAAAGAAAAAAAAAACATTAAATACAGAACAAAACCAGAACAGCAAACAAAACAAAGAAAAAATGACAGGAAGAATACAGTAAATAATACCATCTGTGTCACAGTGTCACATAGATAGAGATAATAAGTGTCACGGCAACATCGCAAATTCACATATGAAGCCTCAATCAGTCAGAGAATAGTGCTCCAGCTGCAGCCAGACGGGAGGTATTACACCTGTCCCACTTGCTGAAGTAATGGGGTAGGGTCCCTCTAGACCTATGTGTAAACCTCTCGTGTCCTGACACCTCATTTACTAGGGCTCGCCAGTTGTACACATTAGGGGAAGAAGCAGCAAACCAGTTACGCGCTATAATCACCTTAGCTAAGGTAGTCAGGCAAAGAACATATTTATATAGTGCCGGGCAGTAGGATTCCTCTAAGTCTTGCGCAAACATACATATAGTAGGAGAGAGGGCGGGCAGCGTAGGTTCAGTGAGCAGAATGTCCGACCAAACTGCTTCCCAAAAGGCATATACAGTGGGGCACAGCCATAATAGGTGCCAAAAAGTAGATTCAGGGGCACCACATCTGGGGCAGGTACTATCAGGCCGTAGGCCTACTTTATATAAAGAAACTGGAGTTCTGTATGTCCTATGCAGAACAAAGAAATAAACCTGCTGATATTTGACACACTGAGTAGAATATTTAAGTGAGCTCAACACCTGTAGCCACTGGTCATCTGCAATTGAGCCAATGTCTTGTTCCCATTTAAGTTTAAGTTGGTCAAATATATTCGGACAGATGTGGGCATTAAGACTACCATATAAAATGGAAACTTGGTGTCTTGCCCCCAAATTCCTAACCATATCTTTAATCGGGGAGTCAGAAATGGACGGGTGCGAGGTCCCAAACTGTGCCTGCACCGCATGGTGGAGCTGTAGATAGCGATAAAAGGATCTATTGGATATTTCAAGCTCCTCCTTCAGTTGTGTGAAAGATTTGAAAACACCGTTATCATACAGTTACGAAACTGTGTTAAGGCCCGCCCCAATCCATATGTTGTCCTGTGAGAGCTGCAACAACTCCCTATACCCTGGGTTGAACCAAAGTGGCGTGTCAGAGTCTGTGCCTTGCCATGTATAGTAGGAGTGAGCTTGACGCCACACAAGTAGCGACTGACGGAGTAAAGGAGGAAGACCAGCAGTAGAAGAGGCAGAAAGAAGGAACTGGAGAGGGGAGAAATGAGACCCCACACACTCGGCAAAGAATCTCTCAAACGTGGGACTATCCCTACTGAGAATCCAATTAGACAAATGTGCAAGTTGAGCAGCTAGATAATAGGCCCGGAGATTGGGAAAGCCCTAACCAGAGCTCTCAGGGCAACCCTAGGCGTTTTGTCGCCCCAAACAAAGGAGGAAAGCACACTATCAATGTTAGTAAAAACTTTCTTGGGGATATAGGTAGGAGAGTGCTGCAATAGATAAAGATATTTTGGTTGCATCACCATCTTGATCAGGTTAATGCGACCCGTGACAGTAAGGGGAAGCTTCTTCCATACATGAACCCGTCGCTTCAGATCCACCGTGACCTGGTCAATGTTTTGATGTACAAAAGACTTAACATTAGGAGTGATCCAGACACCAAGATACTGAAAGCGAAGGGTCCAGGCCAAGGAGGACACATCTGGCAACGGGTCAGGAAGAATACCAGATATGGGAAAGACATTAGATTTATTCCAGTTGATAGTCAGGCCGGAGTAAAGGCCAAATGTATCAACAATACCCAGGAGGGAGGTCAGGGAAGCATCAGGGTCTCTGAGGAACAAGAACATGTCATCGGCATATAATGCAATAACATCCTCATGTCCGTCAATAGTGATGCCCCTAACATCAGGGGACGCTCTGATGAAACATGCCAATGGCTCTACAGCCAGGGCAAAAAGGGCAGGGGAGAGTGGGCAGCCCTGTCTAGTACCACGGGACAAAGCAAATGGGGACGTCACATAACCATTGACAGATATTCGAGCCACGGGGGAGGAATAGAGTAATTGTACCCAGCGTATGAATTTGGGGCCAAAAGCAAGCCGTCTAAGGACTTCCCACAAATACTCCCATTCTACAGAGTCGAAGGCCTTGGCAGCATCCAAGGAAACCACCACAGCCCCCGACTCGGGCCGGTCCCCCATCTGCAGGTGACAAAACAGTCGCCTCAAATTTTGGAGAATGGACTTGCCTGGCATAAATCCTGTCTGATCATCATGAATGATCGAGGTGATAACACTATTGAGTCTAAGTGCCAGAATTTTGGCCAATATCTTGACATCAGTAGGTAGCAATGAGATTGGGCGGTAGGACTCCGGGGCCGTAGGATCTTTACCCGGTTTGAGGATCACCACGATAATAACTTCGGACATAGAGGGAGGTAGACGAGCACCCTCCAGCAAGGCATTAAAGAGAGTCAAAAGATAGGGGACAAAGTATGCACGATATTGACTATAGACTTCAACCGGTATACCGTCGCTACCCGGGGCCTTTTTATTAGGGAAGGAGGCAATAGCAGCCTCAACCTCCTCTGGGGTGATATTAGCATCTAAAATATCTACAGATTGTTGGGACAGCTGCGGCAGGGCAATGTCTGAAAGATATTGCTGTAGTTGAGTGGGGGTATAGGTGACTTTAGAGGCATACAATGAGGAATAAAAGGACTGGAAAACCTGGGCTATTTCAGGAGTGGCATATACCATTTCACCCTGAGTATCACAGATCTGCTGAATGGAACCCCCAGTTCTCTCCCCCCGAGCCAGAAAGGCCAAGTAACTACCCCCCGTGTCCGATTGTGAATAGAGGGTGTGCTGGGAGAAAAGTAATTTGCGCCTTGATTTATCAAGCAAGTGGTCAGACCAGGCTTTCCTGGCCAAATCCCATCTTACTCGATCACCAAGGGTCCTAGTAGTAAGGTAAACAGACTCGGATTGGGAACAGGCAAGCTCCAGGCGCACCTCCTCCTCCCTACTAGATTTCTTGACATTAGCTATTTGTCGTATGAAGGAGCCCCGTAGTGAAGCTTTAAATGCGTCATGCTTAACCAGTTGATCAGAACAGGATGCATTATGAACTCCAAAATCACTCCATTCACTAATCAAGGCCTCGTGGTCAGTCAACAAGGTCAACCAGAAGGGATTCAATTTCCAGAGTTTAGCCACACAGACAGGTACAGAATCTAGGACCACCAGCAAAGGTGAGTGGTCCGAGATTCCCCTCTGAAGGTACTGGACATCCAGTATTCTAGCAATGAGATCAGGGGAGACGAGGGCCAAATCTATTCTCGAGAACGAGTGAAAGCTGGCCGAGTGGCAGGAGTATTGGAGTTGTTTGGGGTGTCTCAACCTCCAAATATCCAGGAGTCCAAGCTCGGAAACCAACCTCGCAAACGGTGTGGGGGACGGGGAAGCAGAGGGCAGAGAAGGGGGAAGTTCAGCCCACCTATCTAAAACTTTATCTAAAACATTATTGAAGTCTCCGATGCAAAGGACCGGAGCTGAGGGAGAAGTAGCAAGAAACGACATTGCCTGCCTGAGTACTTCATTATTGTAGGGGGGAGGGACGTAGACAGCAAGTATGTGCAAAAGTGTACGGTTAACATAGGCCCTAAGAAATACATACCTGCCATATTGGTCAATTTGGCTATGAACTAAATAGAAATTAACTGACTTCCGCACCAAAACTGAAACCCCCCTGGAGTTAGCAGAGAAGGTGGAGTGATAGGAGAGACCCACCCAGGGCTTCCTGAGAGCCAAGGTTCTAGTACCAACCAAGTGCGTTTCTGAGAGGCATATGACATCTGCCCTATACTTTCTCACCTGAGATAAAACCAGAGCCCGCTTAATGCGGTCGTTCAGGCCCCTCACATTCCAGCCGAGTATGCGCAGTCCATCAACCCCTGCAGCCATGGGTACAAGAAAGAAAGGACAGAAGGAGAAAAGAAGCAAGGGGCAAATATGGAGAGGCAGGAGAAGAGGAAGATCCAAGGCAAGCAAGACACGCAAAAGAGAGGAACCCATAATGTAGAGGAGGAAGGAGCAAAGGGATCACTACGGCCCCCCGCCAGCAGACAGGCAGAGCACACGGAGAGTAGAAGGCATACATAGAAGAAATCATGGACACATTACAGTTCAAGAAAAAAAATAGCACAGTGACATATATGAGCAATACATATACAAAAAAAAAGAACAAACCCAGAACATCCCAAACCCCCCCCTCCCTGCATATCCATCCCAAACTAGACACGCCTGGATCCCGAAAAAACCCTAACTAAACTAAGGCTGAAAACCTATAACAACCCTAGGGAGTAGAGACAACTATTGCCTCTACAAAAAGACTATATCCTAGCATTCAGCTCCTAGAAATAAAGATCATTCCCGCTACATGGTTAGGAGGAGTACAAAACCCAGCAGACAATGTGACCTCTGAGGGAGAAACAGTCCTTAGATAGGGGGCCGGGGTCTGCGCTCCAGCCAGGCCTTCGCCTCCTGAGGGGTATTGAAGAAGTGTGAGGAGCCATCATACACCACCCTTAAACGTGCCGGAAACAACATGGCATATTGAATTTGATGGTCACGAAGCTTTCTTTTGACCTGAAGGAACTGCGTACGCGACTTCTGGACATCTACGGCAAAGTCCGGATAAACAGAAATATCATGGTTGTCAAATTTCAAAGGACCCAGCCGCAGGACCGCATCCCGGTCCCTGTAATGTAGAAAACGGGCTATGAAAGTGCGTGCAGGTGCGCCCGGGGAAGGAGCCCTGGCAGGCAATCGGTGGGCCCTCTCCACAGAAAACTGAGGACCAAAGTCATTGCGTTGAAATAATCGGAGAAGCCATGTTTCGAGGAACGATTCTGGGGAGGAGCCCTCCGCTCTCTCCGGGAGGCCCACAAAGCGAACGTTATTACGACGCAGTCTTCCTTCAATATCGGAAAGCTTCGCCTTAACTGCTGACATCTGGGTTGTGAGGTTGGAAACTGTATCTTTAAGAGGATTGGTGACGTCTTCTAGGTCGGAGATACGGTGTTCCGCCTCCCCCACCCGTTCACGAATCTTTTGCATGTCATGTCTGATTAAAGTGATATCCACCTGTACTTGGCCGATTTTATCCATGACTCTGTGTTCGGACGTGGATATGGCTAAGATAATTTGCTGCGTCGACTGAGTTGTGTTGTCCTCTCGAGGAGGTGACCCCGAGGGGGAAGGGGGGGATGGGGGAGCAGCAGCCCTGGTGGGTTGGGAGGAGGATTGAGAGCCTCTAGCATATTTCTCAAGCTTAGCAGCAGCAGCACTGCCCCCACGTACCATGATGGGACACGGGTGGAACACGGGTGCAGAAAGAGGACTCCCTCAGCAATGATATAGAACAAACAATACGTGCTCACCACAGGCTGTAAAATCCCCAGGCCTCCAGAGTCTCACGCAGGTGAATGAACCCAGGCAAGGAAAAGGAAATCTTTAGTGACAGTAGTCAGGCAGTATAATCAACAGCAGGCTTTTGAGTGGACCCTCCTGGAGAATAGTGTAGATATGGAAGCGTCACCCAGCAGTGTAGGTAGAGCAAGATAGCTGCAGGTATCCAGGCAGCCCCGCAGGCAGAGTAGTGCAGACTGGGAGGCTCCGACCAGCAGTGCAGGGAGGCAGGGGACGTGAGGAGGGACGGTCCGTGCAGACAGATGTACCCCCGCGCCGTCAGTAACTATCACCGCCACACGGACATTCAGCCCGCCAGACGCAAGGTGGAAGGAGACAGGGATACACACCGACCTCCGGATCAGCAAAAAACAGCAGAGGGTGCGAGTGAAGGGAGCTCCGTTCCATCGTGGCTCCGGCCTCCGCTGTTAGTTCCCAAGATGGCGCCGGGCGGAAGGAGTGAGGCCGAGCAGTGTAGGCCGCGATCCGTCCAGCGGCTCCCTAGGGCAGAAACACAGTCCCGCAGACCCCTCAAAATGAGCAGGGTTAAAAGACACAACGGGTGAGCCAGGTCAGTAGCAGCCACCAGCGGGGGAATCAGGATAAAGAAAGCAAGATAGACGGAGCTCTAACTCCTAGCTCCTTACTCCATGCTCGGCCAAGCCACGCCCCGATTTCCGTTCCATTTGGTCAAAATAAGGTGCTGCAACGGTCTGGAGTGGAATTGCGCATATTCCACCATGTCGAAGGTTGATACCATCAGACCCAACAGTCGCATTACTGCATGGACTGACATTGTCTGGGCTTGCGACGCTTCCTGAGCCATGACCTGCACCTTGATTATCTTTTTTCTCTGGTAAGAGAACTCTCTGTAGGTCTGAATCCAATATGGCTCCCAAATGAACCATCCGCTGTGACGGATTCAGGGACGACTTTTCCCAATTTATGAGCCACCCGTGTCTCTGTAAACAGTTTACAATCGTCTGTTGGAGATGGCTTAACAGTAAATCTTGCGACTGTGCTAAGATTAATAGGTCGTCTAGGTATGGGAATATTCTTATCCCCTGTTTGCGCAGCCAAGCTGCCATAACCACCATGATCTTGGTAAACACCCTGGGTGCTGTAGCTAGCCCGAAGGGCAAAGCTTGGAACTGGAATTGTTCCTTGAGGATGGCAAACCTGAGGTAACACTGATGTGATAGTGCTATAGGCACATGTAGGTAAGCATCCCGTACATCCAGAGATACCATATAGTCTCCCGGTTCCATAGCCAACATTATGGAGCGTAACGTCTCCATGTGGAACTTCGGGATCCCTTCGACTCTATACGAGACGGGCTGGTGCAAAAAAATCTTTGAGGAGGCTGCCTCCTGAATGGGAACCCATACCCCTGAGATACTACCTTCTGCACCCAGGCATCTGCTGTTGATTGCTGCCACATGTGTGCAAAATGAAGGAGTCGGCCCCCAACCCTGAAATCCTCCAGGCGGAGGCCCGTCTCTTCAGGCTGACGGTTTCTGTTCAGGTTTGGAAGCTGGCTTTTTGCTAGCCCACTGCTTCCTACCCCTGGATTTAAACTGGGCTTGTTTAGGCTCCTCTTTTGCTTTCGCTTTGCCAACGAAAAGAGCGAAATTTTAAACCCTTGGACTTAAGGTTATAGGTAGCCGGAAATCTGACCTTTTTCGAT
Source organism: Pseudophryne corroboree (assembly GCF_028390025.1). Classification (NCBI taxonomy): domain Eukaryota; kingdom Metazoa; phylum Chordata; class Amphibia; order Anura; family Myobatrachidae; genus Pseudophryne; species Pseudophryne corroboree. The sequence continues at coordinate 384,832 of NW_026967601.1, read as the reverse complement.
TCAGCCTCTGACTCTAGGATATCCGATAAAGGTTTTCCAAATAATATATTACCTACAAAAGGCAATGCTTCCAATTCTTTCTTGGATTCCGCATCTGCCTTCCAGGTATGTAGCCAAATTGCTCTGCGAGCGACTACTGTCAAGGCTGAAGCTTTAGAAGCAACAGTGCCTACATCAATTGCTGCTTCTTCTAAATACTGGGCAGATTGTCTTAAACGGCAAAACCGATCCTCTTGCTCCCCAGTAGGAGAAGGGATGTCATTCTCTAGTTCCTCTATCCATTCGCCCATTGCCTTTGCTACCCAGGCAGAAGCCATAGCAGGTCTTACCACTGCTCCTACTAGAGAAAAAATATTTTTCAACAGGCTCTCTACCCTTCTGTCTGTGACATCATTCAATGAGGTAGATGACAGTGGTAAAGCAGATTTATACACGAGTCGCAGAACATGTGCATCTACTTTTGGAGGAACTTCTCTCTTCGAACAATCTCCAGCAGGAAATGGATAATAAGAATCCTATCTCCTAGGAATCTTATACTTTTTACTGGGCGCTGCCCAAGACTCATCCATCATTTCCGTCAACTCCTCTGACGCTGGAAATTCAGCTTTCACTGATTTTGTTCGTTTAAATACAGGTGCTTTAGATTTTAACACTGTCTTGGCTGGTTCTTCCAACGAGAGAACAGCCTTCACAGCATCAATAAGTTCAGCTACATCCTCTGAACTAAAACTCTGCGACTGATCATCATATGGAGTTGAGTCTATTGTCTCATCATCATCATCCGATGTATCATCTTGTGTAGTCTGCCACACAGACGTATCTGTCTTAGTCTTACCTGCCCCTTGGTTGCTTGTAGAGGCTACTGGAACCAAACCATAGGAAGGGAGCTGCATGTATGGGTTCATAGTGTAACCTAACCCTTGAGGTGGTGCTGCCGGAGCTAACGCTATAGAACATAGAGTCTTTGCGAACATATTCCATGGTGGCTCTGTTGGAGGTTGAACCAACTCCTGTCTTTTACTTCGCTGAAAAGCGAAACAGTTTGCACACAAACCCTCATAAGTGACCAATTGATCCACATCAATTACCCCTGACTTACAAGATAAGCATGTTAGGGCTATGGGAGTGCTTGATAAATTCTCCTCATCACTTTTGCCGCTCACAGACATGGTATTAACCCGTTATTGACTACACAATTTGTGACTGAAAATCACCCTATATGTCAGTATATAGAGGTGAGATCAATCTGACCACAGTGCACCTGATTTGAGGGTCAGAACAGGACTGACATTACACAGAAAAGTCAGCACACATACTAGCAGTCAGTCACATGTTAAAGCATTAGACATTGCCATATGAGAATACAACCTCCATAACAACTTATACATAAGTAGGAAAATTGTACTTCTGTTTTAACTGGCTCTTTTTTCCACATAACATGCAGAAAACACAGTAATATACAGGTCTCAGATGCAATAGGTACTAAAAATTAACAAAGCATACTAAGAAGTAGAGAGAATTTTTAGTACTGTATACCCTGCCTCCAGGGAGCGGGATACAGGGAGACTCACCACACTTCCATATCCAAGCAAATACGCTCGTAAGACGTTGAGTGGATTCAGACGCTACTGGTGTACACTGCCGCTCTTGGTAACTGATAACGGACACGGACGCTCACCAACGGACACGGACGCTGAGCGACTTCCACGTGTATGCTGACGCTAAGGCCTGCGACTCGGTCTGGGCGGGTTTATATCCAGTGTACACAAACGCAGCGTCTAAGCTGCGACCGAGTACCCTCGTGGTAGCGTCTGAGCCGGAAGTGAGGTCATTCAGTTCATGAAACGAGACACCCGCGGGAACTGGCCATGAACTCGGAGGAGGGGCGGCCAGGAAAGCGTCTGAATCCCCCTGTTGACTTAAACTCCCAGGATCGCGGCCTCTACCTAGTCCTGGCGCCTATGATCCCCGAAGCGTAGCGCTGTCGCACTCGAGATGTTCGGCGCATCAACACACTGATTGTAGTCTCCCCCAATACAGCGTAGCTGTGTCCTGACCCCTCTAGTAAGAGGAAGTCCATATACTCACTGTCTCCCCATGCTCCGGCCACAGCCTGGTTACGTCTGCTGGACCTGCTAGAACATCCGACACAGACGCCCGTCGAGACAGCACTGATACCCGAAGGTAAGCGTTGTTGGGACCCGGTGGGGAGTTGTTGGAGCGACTCTTTCTAGAATGCGTTTAAGACGCTGTTAAGAGAAGTCGCTCAAAAAAACAATATAGTAAGTCTATAAAAATAAAATAATAAAAGCTTGAGGCTACTTTCACAGCAGCCCTGTGACCATGTGGCTTCCTGCCGCAACAAGCAAAAAACTGATCTGACTGAGTCAGTGGGCGGAACTATATAGTGGAGGCCCCAATGCATCCTGGGAGGCCAGAAAGCTCGTGACCGTGTTGGTGCCATTTTCGCTGTCGCTCGACAATATCCCAATGTTATCCTGTGGACCCAGCCAGAGAAAGCCATATTACTGTCACACACAAAGAGCCATATTACTGTACCACACAGAGAGCCATATTACTGTACCATACAGAGAGCCATATTACTGTACCACACAGAGAGCCTTATTACTGTACCACACAGCCAGCCATATTACTGTACCACACAGAGCCATATTACTGTCACACACAAAGAGCCATATTACTGTACCACACAGAGAGCCATATTACTGTACCACACAGCCAGCTATATTACTGTACCACACAGAGCCATATTACTGTCACACACAAAGAGCCATATTACTGTACCACACAAAGAGCCATATTACTGTACCACACAGAGAGCCATATTACTGTACCACACAGAGAGCCATATTACTGTACCACACAGAGCCATATTACTGTCACACACAAAGAGCCATATTACTGTACCACACAGAGAGCCATATTACTGTACCACACAGCCAGCTATATTACTGTACCACACAGAGCCATATTACTGTCACACACAAAGAGCCATATTACTGCGCCACACAGCCAGCCATATTACTGTACCACACAGCCAGCTATATTACTGTACCACACAGCCAGCCATATTACTGTACCACAGAGAGCCATATTACTGCGCCACACAGCCAGCCATATTACTGTACCACACAGCCAGCCATATTACTGTACCACACAGCCAGCCATATTACTGTACCACAGAGAGCCATATTACTGTACCACACAGCCAGCCATATTACTGTCACACGCAAAGAGCCATATTACTGTACCACACAGAGAGCCATATTACTGTACCACACAGCCAGCCATATTACTGTACCACACAGCCAGCGATATTACTGTACCACACAGAGCCATATTACTGTACCACACAGAGAGCCATATTACTGTACCACACAGAGAGCCATATTACTGTACCACACAGAGAGCCATATTACTGTACCACACAGCCAGCCATATTACTGTACCACACAGAGAGCCATATTACTGTACCACACAGAGCCATATTACTGTACCACACAGAGAGCCATATTACTGTACCACACAGAGAGCCATATTACTGTACCACACAGAGAAACATATTACTGTACCACACAGCCAGTCATACTACTGTACCACACAGAGAGCCATATTACTGTACCACACATAGAGCCATATTACTGTACCACACATAGAGCCATATTACTGTACCACACAGACAGCCATATTACTGTACCACACAGAGCCATATTACTGTACCACACAGAGCCATATTACTGTACCACACAGACAGCCATATTACTGTACCACACAGACAGCCATATTACTGTACCACACAGAGCCATATTACTGTACCACACAGAGCCATATTACTGTACCACACAGAGCCATATTACTGTACCACACAGACAGCCATATTACTGCACCACACAGAGAGCAATATTACAGCACCACACAGCCAGCCATATTACTGTACCACACAGCCAGCCATATTACTGTACAACACAGAGAGCCATATTACTGTACCACACAGCCAGCCATATTACTGTACCACATAGCCAGTTATACTACTGTACCACACAGAGAGCCATATTACTGCACCACACAGAGAGCCATATTACAGTACCACACAGCCAGCCATATTACTGTACCACACAGCTAGCCATATTACTGTACCACACAGAGAGCCATATTACTGTACCACACAGCCAGCCATATTACTGTACCACACAGAGAGCCATATTACAGCGCCACACAGCCAGCTATATTACTGTACCACACAGAGAGCCATATTACAGCACCACACAGCCAGCTATATTACTGTACCACACAGAAAGCCATATTACTGTACCACACAGAGAGCCATATTACTGTACCACACAGCCAGCCATATTACTGTTCCACACAGAGAGCCATATTACTGTACCACACAGAGAGCCATATTACTGTACCACACAGAGAGCCATATTACTGTACCACACAGAGAGCCATATTACTGTACCACACAGCCAGCTATATTACTGTACCACACAGAGAGCCATATTACTGCGCCACACAGCCAGCCATATTACTGTACCACACAGCCAGCCATATTACTGTACCACACAGAGAGCCATATTACTGCGCCACACAGCCAGCTATATTACTGTACCACACAGAGAGCCATATTACTGTACCACACAGCCAGCCATATTACTGTACCACACAGAGAGCCATATTACTGCGCCACACAGCCAGCTATATTACTGTACCACACAGAGAGCCATATTACTGTACCACACAGAGAGCCATATTACTGCGCCACACAGCCAGCCATATTACTGTACCACACAGAGAGCCATATTACTGTACCACACAGCCAGCCATATTACTGTACCACACAGAGAGCCATATTACTGTACCACACAGAGAGCCATATTACTGTACCACACAGAGAGCCATATTACTGTACCACACAGAGAGCCATATTACTGCGCCACACAGCCAGCCATATTACTGTACCACACAGCCAGCCATATTACTGTACCACACAGCCAGCCATATTACTGTACCACACAGCCAGCCATATTACTGTACCACACAGAGAGCCATATTACTGTACCACACAGAGAGCCATATTACTGCGCCACACAGCCAGCTATATTACTGTACCACACAGAGAGCCATATTACTGTACCACACAGCCAGCCATATTACTGTACCACACAGAGAGCCATATTACAGCACCACACAGCCAGCTATATTACTGTACCACACAGCCAGCTATATTACTGTACCACACAGAGAGCCATATTACTGTACCACAAAGAGAGCCATATTACTGTACCACACAGACAGCCATATTACTGTACCACACAGAGAGCCATATTACAGTACCACACAGCCAGCTATATTACTGTACCACACAGAGAGCCATATTACTGTACCACAAAGAGAGCCATATTACAGTACCACACAGCCAGCTATATTACTGTACCACACAGAGAGCCATATTACTGTACCACACAGAGAGCCATATTACTGTACCACAAAGAGAGCCATATTACTGTACCACACAGAGAGCCATATTACAGTACCACACAGCCAGCCATATTACAGTACCACACAGCCAGCCATATTAGTGTACCACACAGCTAGCCATATTACTGTACCACACAGAGAGCCATATTACTGTACCACACAGCCAGCCATATTACTGTACCACACAGAGAGCCATATTACTGTACCACACAGCCAGCCATATTACTGTACCACACAGAGAGCCATATTACTGTACCACACAGAGAGCCATATTACTGTACCACACAGAGCCATATTACTGTACCACACAACCAGCCATATTACTGTACCACACAGAAAGCCATATTACAGCACCACACAGCCAGCTATATTACTGTACCACACAGAGCCATATTACTGTACCACATAGCCAACCATATTACTGTACCACACAGAGAGCCATATTACAGTACCACACAGCCAGCCATATTACTGTACCACACAGAGAGCCATATTACTGTACCACACAGCCAGCCATATTACTGTACCACACAGCCAGCCATATTACTGTTCCACACAGCCAGCCATATTACTGTACCACACAGAGAGCCATATTACTGTACCACACAGAGAGCCATATTACAGCACCACACACAGAACCATATTACTGTACCACACAGCCAGCCATACTACTGTACCACACAGAGAGCCATATTACTGTACCACACAGCCAGCCATATTACTGTACCACACAGAGAGCCATATTACTGTACCACACAGCCAGCCATATTACTGTACCACACAGAGAGCCATATTACAGTACCACACAGCCAGCCATATTACAGTACCACACAGCCAGCCATATTACTGTACCACACAGAGAGCCATATTACAGCGCCACACAGCCAGCTATATTACTGTACCACACAGAGAGCCATATTACTGTACCACACAGCCAGCCATATTACTGTACCACACAGAGAGCCATATTACAGCGCCACACAGCCAGCTATATTACTGTACCACACAGAAAGCCATATTACTGTACCACACAGAGAGCCATATTACTGTACCACACAGCCAGCCATATTACTGTTCCACACAGCCAGCCATATTACTGTACCACACAGAGAGCCATATTACTGTACCACACAGAGAGCCATATTACAGCACCGCACACAGAACCATATTACTGTACCACACAGCTAGCCATATTACTGTACCACACAGAGAGCCATATTACTGTACCACACAGCCAGCCATATTACTGTACCACAGAGAGCCATATTACTGTACCACACAGCCAGCCATATTACTGTACCACACAGCCAGCCATATTACTGTACCACAGAGAGCCATATTACTGTACCACACAGCCAGCCATATTACAGTACCACACAGCCAGCCATATTACTGTACCACACAGAGAGCCATATTACAGCGCCACACAGCCAGCCATATTACTGTACCACACAGAGAGCCATATTACAGCGCCACACAGCCAGCTATATTACTGTACCACACAGAGAGCCATATTACTGTACCACACAGCCAGCCATATTACTGTACCACACAGAGCCATATTACTGTACCACATAGCCAGCCATACTACTGTACCACACAGCCAACCATATTACTGTACCACAGAGAGCCATATTCAGCCCCACACAGCCAGCTATATTACTGTACCACACAGAGAGCCATATTACTGTACCACACAGAGAGCCATATTACTGTACCACACAGAGAGCCATATTACTGTACCACACAGCCAGCCATATTACTGTTCCACACAGCCAGCCATATTACTGTACCACACAGAGAGCCATATTACTGTACCACACAGAGAGCCATATTACAGCACCACACACAGAACCATATTACTGTACCACACAGCTAGCCATATTACTGTACCACACAGAGAGCCATATTACTGTACCACACAGCCAGCCATATTACTGTACCACAGAGAGCCATATTACTGTACCACACAGCCAGCCATATTACTGTACCACACAGCCAGCCATATTACTGTACCACACAGCTAGCCATATTACTGTACCACAGAGAGCCATATTACTGTACCACACAGCCAGCCATATTACAGTACCACACAGAGAGCCATATTACAGCGCCACACAGCCAGCCATATTACTGTACCACACAGAGAGCCATATTACAGCGCCACACAGCCAGCTATATTACTGTACCACACAGAGAGCCATATTACTGTACCACACAGCCAGCCATATTACTGTACCACACAGAGAGCCATATTACTGTACCACACAGAGAGCCATATTACTGTTCCACACAGCCAGCCATATTACTGTTCCACACAGCTAGCCATATTACTGTACCACACAGAGAGCCATATTACAGCACCACACACAGAACCATATTACTGTACCACACAGCTAGCCATATTACTGTACCACACAGAGAGCCATATTACTGTACCACACAGCCAGCCATATTACTGTACCACAGAGAGCCATATTACTGTACCACACAGCCAGCCATATTACTGTACCACACAGCCAGCCATATTACTGTACCACACAGAGAGCCATATTACTGTACCACACAGAGAGCCATATTACAGCGCCACACAGAGAGCCATATTACTGTACCACACAGCCAGCCATATTACTGTACCACAGAGAGCCATATTACTGTACCACACAGCCAGCTATATTACTGTACCACACAGAGAGCCATATTACTGTACCACACAGCCAGCCATATTACTGTTCCACACAGCCAGCCATATTACTGTACCACACAGAGAGCCATATTACAGCACCACACACAGAACCATATTACTGTACCACACAGCTAGCCATATTACTGTACCACACAGCCAGCCATATTACTGTACCACAGAGAGCCATATTACTGTACCACACAGCCAGCCATATTACTGTACCACAGAGAGCCATATTACAGCGCCACACAGCCAGCTATATTACTGTACCACACAGAGAGCCATATTACTGTACCACACAGCCAGCCATATTACTGTACCACACAGAGCCATATTACTGTACCACATAGCCAGCCATACTACTGTACCACACAGCCAACCATATTACTGTACCACAGAGAGCCATATTCAGCCCCACACAGCCAGCTATATTACTGTACCACACAGAGAGCCATATTACTGTACCACACAGAGAGCCATATTACTGTACCACAGAGAGAGCCATATTACTGTACCACACAGAGAGCCATATTACTGTACCACACAGAGAGCCATATTACTGTACCACACAGAGAGCCATATTACTGTACCACACAGCCAGCCATATTACTGTACCACACAGAGAGCCATATTACTGTACCACACAGAGAGCCATATTACTGTACCACAGAGAGCCATATTACTGTACCACACAGAGAGCCATATTACTGTACCACACAGAGAGCCATATTACTGTACCACAGAGAGAGCCATATTACTGTACCACACAGAGAGCCATATTACTGTACCACACAGAGAGCCATATTACTGTACCACACAGAGAGCCATATTACTGTACCACACAGAGAGCCATATTACAGCGCCACACAGCCAGCTATATTACTGTACCACACAGAGAGCCATATTACAGCACCACACAGCCAGCCATATTACTGTACCACACAGAGCCATATTACTGTACCACACAGATCCATATTACTGTACCACACAGAGCCATATTACTGTACCACACAGAGCCATATTACTGTACCACAGACAGCCATATTACTGTACCACACAGAGAAACATATTACTGTACCACACAGAGAAACATATTACTGTACGACACAGCCAGCCATATTACTGTACCACACAGAGAGCCATATTACAGTACCACACAGAGCCATATTACTGTACCACACAGAGAGCCATATTACAGTACCACACAGCCAGCCATATTACTGTACCACACAGAGAGCCATATTACTGTACCACACAGAGAGCCATATTACTGTACCACACAGAGAGCCATATTACTGTACCACACAACCAGCCATATTACTGTACCACACAGCCAGCTATATTACTGTACCACACAGCCAGCTATATTACTGTACCACACAACCAGCCATATTACTGTACCACACAGCCAGCCATATTACTGTACCACACAGCGAGCCATATTACTGTACCACACAGCCAGCCATATTACTGTACCACACAGACAGCCATATTACTGTACCACACAGAGAGCCATATTACTGTACCACACAGAGAGCAATATTACAGCGCCACACAGAGAGCCATATTACTGTACCACACAGAGAGCCATATTACTGTACCACACAGCCAGCTATATTACTGTACCACACAGCCAGCCATATTACTGTACCACACAGCGAGCCATATTACTGTACCACACAGAGAGCCATATTACTGTACCACACAGCCAGCCATATTACTGTACCACACAGAGAGCCATATTACTGTACCACACAGAGAGCCATATTACTGTACCACACAGAGAGCCATATTACTGTACCACACAGAGAGCAATATTACAGCGCCACACAGAGAGCCATATTACTGTACCACACAGAAAGCCATATTACTGTACCACACAGAGAGCCATATTACTGTACCACACAGAGACCCATATTACTGTACCACACAGAGAGCCATATTACTGTACCACACAGAGAGCCATATTACTGTACCACACAGCGAGCCATATTACTGTACCACACAGCCAGCCATATTACTGTACCACACAGAGAGCCATATTACTGTACCACACAGCCAGCTATATTACTGTACCACAGAGAGACATATTACTGTACCACACAGCCAGCTATATTACTGTACCACAGAGAGACATATTACTGTACCACACAGCCAGCTATATTACTGTACCACAGAGAGACATATTACAGCGCCACACAGCCAGCTATATTACTGTACCACACAGAGAGCCATATTACTGTACCACACAGAGAGCCATATTACTGTACCACACAGAGAGCCATATTACTGTACCACACAGCCAGCTATATTACTGTACCACAGAGAGACATATTACAGCGCCACACAGCCAGCTATATTACTGTACCACACAGAGAGCCATATTACTGTACCACACAGAGACCCATATTACTGTACCACACAGAGAGCCATATTACTGTACCACACAGCGAGCCATATTACTGTACCACACAGCAAGCCATATTACTGTACCACACAGAGAGCAATATTACAGCGCCACACAGAGAGCCATATTACTGTACCACACAGCCAGCTATATTACTGTACCACAGAGAGACATATTACAGCGCCACACAGCCAGCTATATTACTGTACCACACAGAGAGCCATATTACTGTACCACACAGCGAGCCATATTACAGTACCACACAGCCAGCTATATTACTGTACCACAGAGAGACATATTACAGCGCCACACAGCCAGCTATATTACTGTACCACACAGCCAGCCATATTACTGTACCACACAGCCAGCTATATTACTGTACCACACAGAGAGCCATATTACTGTACTACACAGAGAGCCATATTACTGTACCACACAGCCAGCTATATTACTGTACCACAGAGAGACATATTACTGTACCACACAGCCAGCTATATTACTGTACCACAGAGAGACATATTACAGCGCCACACAGCCAGCTATATTACTGTACCACACAGAGAGCCATATTACTGTACCACACAGAGAGCCATATTACTGTACCACACAGAGAGCCATATTACTGTACCACACAGCGAGCCATATTACTGTACCACACAGCCAGCCATATTACTGTACCACACAGAGAGCCATATTACTGTACCACACAGCCAGCCATATTACTGTACCACACAGAGAGCCATATTACTGTACCACACAGCCAGCCATATTACTGTACCACACAGCCAGCCATATTACTGTACCACACAGAGAGCCATATTACAGTACCACACAGCCAGCCATATTACAGTACCACACAGCCAGCCATATTACTGTACCACACAGAGAGCCATATTACAGCGCCACACAGCCAGCTATATTACTGTACCACACAGAGAGCCATATTACTGTACCACACAGAGAGCCATATTACTGTACCACACAGAGAGCCATATTACTGTACCACACAGCCAGCTATATTACTGTACCACACAGAGAGCCATATTACTGTACCACACAACCAGCTATATTACTGTACCACAGAGAGACATATTACAGCGCCACACAGCCAGCTATATTACTGTACCACACAGAGAGCCATATTACTGTACCACACAGCGAGCCATATTACTGTACCACACAGCGAGCCATATTACTGTACCACACAGCCAGCCATATTACTGTACCACACAGCCAGCTATATTACTGTACCACAGAGAGACCCATATTACTGTACGACACAGCCAGCCATATTACTGTACCACACAGAGAGCCATATTACTGTACCACACAGCCAGCTATATTACTGTACCACACAGCCAGCCATATTACTGTACCACACAGAGAGCCATATTACTGTACCACACAGCCAGCCATATTACTGTACCACACAGCCAGCCATATTACTGTACCACACAGCCAGTCATATTACTGTACCACACAGCCAGCCATATTACTGTACCACACAGAGAGCCATATTACTGTACCACACAGAGAGCCATATTACTGTACCACACAGAGAGCCTTATTGTCAAAGTCGGAAAATATTGTAATGCATACCCCATGTACTAACCCCACACACATGCCCGCTGCGCGTGCACTTATTCCGCCGTGAGGGCGCAAATCCGCAATTTGCGTAAAGTAGCTCCCCACGGCTCTGCGCCTTAGCGCGTGGTATACGCATTTACAGTAGAGTTTGTGAACGCATAGAGGGTTATTAGAACATTACATATTTAACCCAAATAGTGTACATTTTAGATATAGCTCCCTTGTACTACATCAGCAAGTATCAACAGTTTAAATGATTCCAGAACAAAGGGATTCACCTTTGCAGGATAAGAGGGTACAGACTAAGGCTATAAGGTGATGTTTGGTATCCAGCTGTAGGGTATTTTAAGGGAAACATTCTGGTGTTGTTTTGAGGAAGATCGCATGTTCCTGAGGTTGCAGAAGTGGAATATAGATATGAAACTGTGTTTACTGTATGTTATGTATGTGGAGGGAAAGAGAATGAAAACCAGTCACACATAAATTAAATCTCCCAGAGACTAGAATACAATGGCCTTATTTACACTAAGCTTTGAGATTCTATGAAGAGGGCAAACACCTTTGTTTACTAAGATGGCCAGGTTTCTATTTAGAACAATGAGTGCTGAGTTGTCATTGTCTCACCTGAAAGGAAGGGACAAACAGGGTGACAATGCCCATAAGCCGAGGCTGTTTGGAAGATCAGAAACAATAGCTAACCACAACAAGACCAGACAGATAGAAATTTAATATATTAACATTCCTAGTCTAAAACCCATGGAAATATAGGTGTTCATATATATATATATATATATATATATATATATAAATGAACAAATATATAACTCCTAACAAATTGTAATAGCAGGAGTATGTGTGTACGTTTGTTTATATATATATATATATATATATATATGAATATGTGGATATATGTATATCTTGAAGATTTAAATATATAACCATATTATGTGTGGGATCATATTGTTCAGAGACACGTAAACATTAATCTGGTGGGAATAAGAACATTATTAAAACTCACCTCATTAATTTATTAATAATACCAGATTTATGATTAATGTAATGGGTTTAACTGATCATGGGGCGGGAACTCAGATGTAAACAACAGAAACCACATCTCAAGTCCTAGCCATCGCCCACTTCTTGAACTGACCAATGGTCCCCGGTGCACAGGACATGTCCCACCCCCTAACCAATGGAAGAAGAGCACACAGTGTCTATTGTATTATGTCTTGATCTACTGAATAAAGAGTGAGCTGCAGGCCAGGTCACTATCACAGACTCTTAACGCTTTCAACCTGATTAGCGGAGGACCGGATGCGGGAAGTGCTTGCGAATATTCACACATATGTACATTGACTGTAGCCATTTACTCTGTTGTAGATTTATTTTGTTAGCCTGTAGTGTATAATTTGTACTGTGTTACCTTTTGAAATAATCCACGGTGGCCTTAGAACCCTGTGGTTTCAACTACAAACCGGTGTTGTGTCCTCACTTTCCTGCAAGGGTTTAAAGCGTACTTAACTGTATAAGGTTTATAAGTATTGATAAGGTGTACGCACTGCGGGTACTTTATACCGTCAGCGCTACTTAAGGTTTAAGGTGTAACATCATTGCAGAGCTTTGCTGCATAAGGTTTAAAGTGTAATCATATCATTGCATTGTATAACTGTATAAGGTTTTAAGGTGTATTAATTGGGTGCGAACGCACTGCGTGTACTTTGAACCTGCAGTGCGGCGTTTGTACGCTAAGTGCGTACACGGTACGGGACTCTGTGCGCAAATAGCGTACGAAGTACGTTCGGTGAGCTAGCGACCGCAGCAGCTCCATGGTAAAGGTGTGTTTAAAGGTATAGCTTTGTGTTGAAAGGTAATATTGACATTATCAATTGGGAGCTCGTCCGGTTCTTCCTCATACCCGCAGCCTAGCAGGTTTACGCAGACTTTATCTATCAGCAAAAGGCGGAAAGGTATCCCCCGTAAACCTTCTCTTGGTTGGTGGATACACTAGTGCTGATTAGATAAGCGTCTGCCCTGCATGGTTTGAAGGGATGCTGGAGGGATCCGTAAGGTAAGAACGCAAAAGCTATTTTTTAAATCTGTAAATTTCTGTTTGGCGCCAAATGAGCACACAACACACGCATACACCTGTATTTTGTACTTTGCATATCTGCTCGCATTATTGCCGTAAGCATTGATTACTAGATTAATTTTGACCTGTACTGAGAAAATTTGTTGCTATTTAGTTAAAATATAGAGTTAATAGTTAAGGAAGTAAGTGTAAGACGCACGCGCAGCCTGGCCTAGTTGTAAAGGTTTATACAGTAGAAACTGTGTGTTGTGTTAAGTAAGTGATTAAAGTTAAATATCGCTTACATTTATAGAAGTGTGGGATTTGTAGTACTGCGGACGTACGGCCTTTGTACACGTGTCTCGGACAGAGTACGGGACTGCGTATGCAACGTAAAGGCATACACACATGGCGTGTTCACGCAACGTGCGTAAAAGTACACCTGCTAAATACAAATCACACAATAGCATTGTTTTAGTTTAGGCGCGAGACGGTAGCCACGCGATAATAGCACAAATTGATCAGTTTCCAATATTTAGTTTAAAAACCTTTTTTACTGTATTACCTCTGGAACTAAGGCTGTTTTATCTGAATGAAAGTTAATTTTCTGTACAGAAAAACCAAAGTGTATATGAGTGAACGAGCGTGAGTGTGCAAACAATAAAGGTTTTGTGGACCCAGGGAATTCGGGATCCCGTAGGAGACCACACCAGGTGAGTGGACACTTGGTGGCGTGAGAGTGGCTTGCTCACGTTAACATTGATTAAGGTACAAAGGAGCAATGTAGTAGAGAACAGCAGACCAAGAGGTCAGCGAAGCTCTGAATACCGCGGCCTAAAAGGTCAGCGAGGTTTTTGTGTAGAGAGCGCAGCCCAGGTGGTTGGCGTAGAACCCATATAGGCCCGTTCAGATACGCTCCGGCTGAAGTTTCGCAGCCTGAAAAACGATTCCATTGGTCGCACGGCGGATAAGTAACAGTTACCTATACGCCGGGCGATTGGACCGCGCGTTCGTGGGTGCAAAATTTAGCTCAACGTGATACCCTTTTACGACCTTTGCGTAAAATCGCGGGATCATAAGCGCTAGGTGTAGCACACGCAACGTGATTTGTGTAACAATTTTTTTGTTTTAAGGGAGTTGCGCTGGTCACTCAGGAAATTTCCAACGACCAATATTTACTGGGAAGGGTAAGTCACTCCCACACATTTCCAGTAAATAGAGGTTACACAGGGCCCTAGGTTGGGTACATACCGGCGCTGACGACAGTGTTTAGGTGTATTGGCCAACGTGGGCGTGAGTGGGTGAGAGCACTCGTTGAACTTTCACCGTTGCCTTATAATTGAGTATTTTGGTTTTTTGTAGGAATTAGCTGAGAAGGCAATACCTGCAAAAGATGGGGGCCAGTTGCTCAAGTAAGGGACGATCAACCAGGGTTCAGGTTGATATTCCGCGGCCAAAGGGGTCGGCGAGGTACATAATGTGTGAGAAATATGGATCACACGCAGAGGTTTTATGCAATGAATGGGAACGTATGACTGCGGAAGATAAGGAACCATTCCCTAAGGTAGGCAGTTTTAATCCAGAGGTATTGCAGAATTTAAGGGTTAGGATATGTTTGTTAAAGTCCCAAAAACAAAGGATCAGACACATAAACTGTTTACATTTATGGCAGCAAGAGGGCGATATGCAGAGGGAACTAGCTTACACAGCCGGTACCAAACCTAGCAGGAAACTGATGGCAACCGCACCACCACCACCGTATATTACAGGGAAGAAAGTGGCTACAGACAATGGGGGTCATTCCGAGTTGTTCGCTCGCAAGCTGCGTTTAGCAGCTTTGCACATGCTAAGCCGCCGCCTACTGGGAGTGAATCTTAGCTTATCAAAATTGCGAACGAAAGATTCGCAATATTGCGATAAGACATCTCTGTGCAGTTTCTGAGTAACTCGAGACTTACTCGGCATCTGCGATCAGTTCAGCGCTTGTCGTTCCTGGTCTGACGTCACAAACACACCCAGCGTTCGCCCAGACACTCCTCCGTTTCTCCAGCCACTCCCGCGTTTTTCCCAGAAACGGTAGCGTTTTTTCACACACTCCCATAAAACGGCCAGTTTCCGCCCAGAAACACCCACTTCCTGTCAATCACATTACGATCACCAGAACGAAGAAAAAACCGTGAGTAAAATTCCTAACTGCATAGAAAATTTACATGGCGCAGTCGCAGTGCGGACAGTGCGCATGCACACTAAGCGGAAAATCGCTGCGATGCTAAGAAATTTACCGAGCGAACAACTCGGAATGACCCCCAATGGCATACTGATAGATTAGTAAAGTTGATAAATGTATTAATGATGATAAGAGTAAAGTTGATAAATGTATTAATGATGATAAGAGTAAAACTGATAAATGTATTAATGCTAACCCGTGCAAGTTGTATCCCATTTTAAACTTCCCTCAGGACTGCGAGCAAGAAGATGAGCCCAGCACGATATCGGCTCTCTCTCTGGCAGCCACCATACGAGACACCCAGGTGGGCACGTGTTAGGTTCCTGGTGCTCAGAACAAGGGAGATGTTATGAAGTGAGTCCAGAGCACCAGGACGTAATGCTGGGAAAGGGGAATGGAAAGGAAATAGCCCCTGGCGCCCTATCTCCGTTGTCTCGCCCGTGCTGTCAGTACACTCTTGCGAGACTATGGTTGCTTGAGCCCATGGCAGCCGCGTTTGAAGGGCGGATTACGTCTGCCCAACTTCGATGCCCCCTCAGGTCTTAATGAGAGACAAAGAGTGTACCGAGACAGGGTGATAACAAGGGGCCCTCTAACTGAAACAACCAAAGCCAGGGGCTACTAACTAGCCTAAAACTAAATGTATGTGCGGCTTGCCGCCAAAGGAAAAGAACAACAAAGGAAATGCTGACCACACGCCGACACAATACTTTTGTGTCCCGGCGGTGACAGCATAAGCAGAACCCTCTGCAAAACACCAGTGACAGAAATAATAACGGAAAACAGCGGCCTAGGCCGACGGACGCGGCAGTGCCGCTACTCACGGAACCGGTACGAATACTGGCAAACGAACAGGAACTCCCAATGCTGCTGACACAGACTCTCAGAACTGGAGGACAGGCAGAATCCCAAACGACAGACCGGTGGACACCAAGAAGCCAGAAACTTGACCAGGCACAGGCAAAGGCACTGGACCTCAGGACAGGAACGCCTCACGGCAGGACACGGGATCAGACACAGGAATCGACACAGGGACTGACACAGGAATCGACACAGGAAGCAGCTCGACTGACACTGCTACACAGGAGCTCAGGAACTAGCAGGAACCAAGCTCAGAACTCAAGCAGACTGGAAACCTAGAAATATCACCAGCGTCTGTGAATAGCACTGAGCCAGCATATAACAGAGAGGCCTAATTAATAATCTCATGCAGCTGCCCTGTTGCATGACTCCAAACTGACAAGATGCAATTAGCAGCCAGGTGAGGCTGAACACATGGGAACAAGCTGCAACTACACAGACCCACCAGCGGCAGCAACCAAGAGTACTCTTAAACAGAGCAACGGGAAATCCTGGCCTGCGAAACAACTTATAAACATAAAATAGGAATGAACCACTACCTGTGGTTCATAACAGCACGGCCCAACCGGTAAGAGCAGTAGCAAAGGCCCCTAGCGGAGGGACAGGTGAGGTTGTGTCCACAGAAAGGTCGCTGACCCAGAGAAAACCCGTGACAAAGAGCAGACTGTAGAGAACATCGTACCACTGGAGTGTCTGTTCCGGGAAGATTGAGGCGGCACCTGAGAAATGAGAATAACAAGACCAGAGGCGGTTGTCGCACCAGCTTTCTTTTTCCTTTTTATTATTTTCTCCATCTCCCTATACCCCCTTTTTCCCCCTTCCTTGCTCCTTTTTCTCTCCCTTTAACAAGATGGACTTACCCCAAGAGACTGCATTCCAGGTTTTCCTGTTGACCCTGTTGTTGACCAGAGCAGTCTGTTTCGGTGAGAGTACCAGAGAGGTCGAGAAAGGATCTGGAATGGGTTCTGATGGCAAGGACTGATTTGTAGAATTCCAAGAGCAACACATTCACCGAGCAAAGGCGAGTATCAGAAAACGATCGGGAAGTCAAGAAATTAGGAGGCACTGTGAAGGGTTATTGGCTGAGGAAAATTGTATTTGTAGAAACTGTGAAAACAAAGTTGAGGATGGGTGCATCCAGAGATGTCAGTCCAGCCTTAATATCAACATGGACCGTCATCCATTGAGTGACTATCACTCATTAGTGGGTAAGGTTTTAAACCAAACAGAATGCTGGGTGTGCTCACAAGTACCTCAAGGTCAGAGCAAGTCAGGACTAGTACCATATCCTTTAACAATAGATGAGGTACTTGAATTACGGGGTGGGAGACCGGTGGACAAGAAATTTTATATTTCTAGGCCCCCTAGTTTGAAGCTCCACCAATATCATGTGGCTAGATCCTTAGTATGTTTCAACATTTCCAATTCCCGAAAGCCGGGAAATCGGGAAGTGACATGGAGTAACCAAACCATGGCATTTTCACACAGAGCCGACAGAATACCCGAAGACACTGAACTTATACGCCAAATAGCCGACGGTGGAAGGTATTTTCGGTACAGGTATACCCTAGGAAGTAGGACCATGCGGGTTGGAGAAGTATCACCAGGGTACTGTGCGCATATCATACAGCCTGATACGTGTACTGAACAGATGAGAGAGATAGGGATAGGATTTTTCACTTGGAAAGTTTGCAATATGGTAATTTCATATTCTGTCCCATATGTTCTCCCCAATGATGCTTATTTCATATGTGGGAGGAAGGCTTATAAGTGGCTTGCCCCAAACTCAGAGGGATTGTGTTACATTGGAAGAGTGTTGCCAGAAGTTATGACCATAACCCATAATAAGATGAAAGACGTTCACCGCAATGCTTAAGCTCCTTACACTCACACTCACTATGAACACATCGTTAAGAGACACCTTATAGATAAGACAGAGCACGCAGCCTCTGATTTGATCCACGAATCCACCGGGATTCAATTCCTACTCACGTTAGATATCACCCGTACCGCCAGAGGAATTATAAATTATAGGTATATTCACGCGCTAGCGAACCTGATAGATAATATCACCGAGATGTATGATGATACCTTCAGGTATACAGGGAGGGAGTTGCAAGCTTGCAAAACGGAACTGATCCAGCACAGGATGGTTCTCAATTATATCACAGCGGTGACAGGCGGGTACTGTGTCACCTTAGCAACTCAGTATGGTGTGAAGTGCTGCACGTACATTACAAACAGCACTGATGTCCCAACCGAGGTCATAGATCAAAAGATGGACGATATCTTACAGTTGAAGTGGGAGTTCCGAAGGAGACACAACCGTACCCTTACTGCTGTGAGTAATGAACTGACCGGCTGGGTCTCATGGTTGAACCCACGCAATTGGTTCTCAGGTTTAGGAGAATGGGCTCAAAATGTTATCGTGAGTGTAGGAAAGTTTCTCCTTTGTATCCTGGGAGTTGTCATAATGATTGGTTTGATATTTAGGTGTTCGAATTTTAACGCGGCGCATGCACGGTACCAAAGTGATGAGTTTAAGGAGCGGGGGCATTGTTACACAAACTGATTTAATTTATGACCCATCAATAGAGACAATGAGGTATATTTACTAAAATTCGTATTTTCCCGTTTGAGGTCAAAGTTCAATCACGAATGACATTGAAAGTGTAAAGTTACAACTTTTTGAATTTATTACGACTAATTTACTAAGCTGTCGTATTCTGCATTTTCGGTTTTACCGATGTCGATGTCATTCGTTTTTTTTGGCAGTGTTTTACGTGAGTGACTTGTAAAACACTGCCGACTTTAATACAATGAATCTCGGCCGGATCTGAGAGATCCGTGCTGGGCTTCATTGTGCACCTTTGTAAAAAATGAAATCAGTGTTAAATTTAAAAAAAATTGCGTGGGGACCCCCTCCTAAGCCAAACCAGCCTCGGGCTCTTTGAGCCGGTCCTGGTTGCAAAAATATGGGAAAAAAAATGTCAGGGGTTCCCCCATATTTAAACAACCAGCACCGGGCTCTGCGCCTGGTCCTGGTTCCAAAAATACGGGGGACAAAAAGCGTAGGGGTCCCCCGTATTTCTGAAACCAGCACCGGGCTCCACTAGCCAGATACATAATGCCACAGCCGGGGGACACTTTTATATAGGTCCCGGCAGCCCTGGCATTACATAACCAACTAGTCACCCCTGGCCGGGGTACCCTGGAGGAGTGGGTACCCCTTCAATAAAGGGGTCCCCCCCATCCAGCCACCCAAGGACCAGGGGTGAAGCCCGAGGCTGTCCCCCCCATCCAAGGGCTGCGGATGGGAGGCTGATAGCCGTTTTGTAAAAAAATGAACATTGGTTTTTTTTTTTAGTAGCAGTACTACAAGTCCCAGCAAGCCTCCACCGCAAGCTGGTACTTGGAGAACCACAAGTACCAGCATGCGGTGGAAAACCGGGCCCGCTGGTACCTGTAGTACTACTACTAAAAAAATATCCCAATAAAAACATAAGACACACACCTTGAAAGTAAAACTTTAATGCATACATCCACACCTCCATATACACATACTTACCTATGTTCACACGAGGGTCGGTCCTCTTCTCCATGTAGAATCCATGGTGTACCTGTTGAAAAAATTATACTCACAAAATCCAGTGTAGATAGATCTTCTTGTAATCCATTTGTAATCCAGGTACTTGGCAAAATAAAAAAACGGACACCCAACCTCGCACTGAAAGGGGCCCCATGTTTTCACATGGGAGCCCTTTCCCCGAATGCCAGAAACCCCCTCTGACTTATGTCTAAGAGGGTTCCATCAGCCAATCAGGGAACGCCACGTTGTGTCATCCTCCTGATTGGCTGTGTGCTCCTGTAGTGTATGACAGGCAGCACACGGCAGTGTTACTATGTAGCGCCTATGCGCTCCATTGTAACCAATGGTGGGAACTTTGTGGTCAGCGGTGAGGTTACTTTCTAATAAGGTTTCTTACTAATGCTAACAAATGTGCTGCTGCGATCAGGTCTGAACTAGGCCCCTATGACGCTCACGGTTATTACAGGACATTGAGAAAGGATATCATTACATTACCCATATACTCGAACACCAGGTAAATATCCTTATCGTTCTGAGCTCGGATGACATTCAGAAGCCGGATGATGTTTGGATGTTCCCCAAATTCCTATTGGAAAACACAATGATACAGATAAAAACAGAGAACACAGACAGTGGACCCTACAGGGGATGGGAAAGCAGAGACTAGGGGCCCCATACACTACAGCGACATGTCGGACCCTCGTGTTTTCCAGCCTCCCGGGCGGCAGGATCGTATGTGAAACATTTTGCATACAATGTATCTTATGCGATCCCAGCCACGCCCGCGGGAACCGACATATCACGAGTGCGGCACTAACAACCTAGGGGCTCCGATCCGATGCTCACGGGAGCGCGCATCGCATCTGATCGGAAAACACATCTGATTTCCCACTTTTAGGGTGTGGGGCCCTTAAGGGGGACATTTACTAAGCAGTGATAAGAGCAGAGGAGTGAGCCAGAGGAGAAGTGGTCCCATCAACCAATCAGCAGCTCTGTATCATTTTATAGTATGCAAATTATAGATGTTACTTCAGTGCTGAATGGTTGCCATGGGCAACTTCTCCACTGGCTCACTTCTCCGCTCTTATCACTGCTTAGTAAATGTCCCCCTAAGGGGTTTATTTAGTAAATGCTGATTTCCATCATTATTTAACATTATTATGGTGTGTACACACGGTGACATCCTTACTATGTTCCATTCTTATTAAGCCATTTCCCTTGTACTCGCCCAGAGAGTGCAGAGAGTGCAGAGAGGACAGAGAGTGCAGAGAGGACAGAGAGTGCAGAGAGGACAGAGAGTGCAGAGAGTGCAGAGAGCACAGAGAGTGCAGAGAGGACAGAGAGTGCAGAGAGGACAGAGAGTGCAGAGAGCGCAGAGAGGACAGAGAGTGCAGAGAGTGCAGAGAGGACAGAGAGGACAGAGAGTGCAGAGAGCACAGAGAGGACAGAGAGGGCAGAGAGGGCAGAGAGGGCAGAGAGTGCAGAGAGCACAGAGAGCACAGAGAGGACAGAGAGGACAGAGAGGACAGAGAGGACAGAGAGCCCAGAGAGTACAGAGAGCCCAGACAGTACAGAGAGCGCAGAGAGTGCAGAGAGGACAGAGAGCTCAGAGAGTGCAGAGGGGACAGAGAGGACAGAGAGGACAGAGGACAGAGAGTAAAGAGAGCCCAGACAGTATAGAGAGTAGAGAGAGCACAGACAGTACAGAGAGCACAGAGAGCACAGAGAGGACAGAGAGTGCAGAGAGTAAAGAGAGCCCAGACAGTATAGAGAGTAGAGAGAGCACAGACAGTACAGAGAGCACAGAGAGGACAGAGAGGACAGAGAGCACAGAGATGACAGAGAGGACAGAGAGGGCAGAGAGGGCAGAGAGTGCAGAGAGTAAAGAGAGCCCAGACAGTATAGAGAGTAGAGAGAGCACAGACAGTACAGAGAGCACAGAGAGGACAGAGAGGACAGAGAGCACAGAGATGACAGAGAGGACAGAGAGGACAGAGAGGGCAGAGAGTGCAGAGAGTGCAGAGAGTAAAGAGAGCCCAGACAGTATAGAGAGTAGAGAGAGCACAGACAGTACAGAGAGCACAGAGAGGACAGAGAGGACAGAGAGTACAGAGAGCACAGAGAGGACAGACAGTACAGAGAGCACAGAGAGGACAGAGAGCACAGAGAGGACAGAGAGCACAGAGAGTACAGAGAGCACAGAGAGCACAGAGAGGACAGAGAGCGCAGAGAGTACAGAGAGGACAGAGAGGACAGAGAGGACAGAGAGGACAGAGAGTGCAGAGAGTACAGAGAGGACAGAGAGTGCAGAGAGTGCAGAGAGTGCAGAGAGTGCAGAGAGTGCAGAGAGGACAGAGAGGACAGAGAGGACAGAGAGTGCAGAGAGGACAGAGAGGACAGAGAGTGCAGAGAGTGCAGAGAGTGCAGAGAGGACAGAGAGCCCAGACAGTACAGAGAGGACAGAGAGTACAGAGAGCACAGAGAGCACAGAGAGCACAGACAGTACAGACAGTACAGAGAGTACAGAGAGTACAGACAGTACAGAGAGCACAGAGAGTACAGAGAGTACAGAGAGTACAGAGAGGACAGACAGCACAGAGAGTACAGAGAGTGCAGACAGTACAGAGAGGACAGAGAGTGCAGAGAGTACAGAGAGCACAGAGAGGACAGACAGTACAGACAGTACAGAGAGGACAGACAGTACAGAGAGTACAGAGAGGACAGAGAGTACAGAGAGGACAGACAGCACAGAGAGTACAGAGAGGACAGAGAGTGCAGACAGTACAGACAGGACAGAGAGTGCAGAGAGTACAGAGAGCACAGAGAGGACAGACAGTACAGACAGTACAGAGAGGACAGACAGTACAGAGAGGACAGAGAGTGCAGACAGTACAGAGAGGACAGAGAGTGCAGAGAGCACAGAGAGGACAGAGAGGACAGAGAGCACAGAGAGGACAGAGAGGACAGAGAGTGCAGAGAGTACAGAGAGGACAGAGAGGACAGAGAGTGCAGAGAGTACAGAGAGGACAGAGAGTGCAGACAGTACAGAGAGTACAGAGAGTACAGAGAGGACAGAGAGCACAGAGAGGACAGAGAGGACAGAGAGTACAGAGAGGACAGACAGTACAGAGAGCACAGAGAGCACAGAGAGGACAGAGAGGACAGAGAGGACAGAGAGTGCAGAGAGTGCAGAGAGGACAGAGAGGACAGAGAGTGCAGAGAGTGCAGAGAGGACAGAGAGGACAGAGAGGACAGAGAGTGCAGAGAGTACAGAGAGTGCAGAGAGGACAGAGAGCCCAGACAGTACAGAGAGGACAGAGAGTACAGAGAGCACAGAGAGCACAGAGAGCACAGAGAGGACAGAGAGGACAGAGAGTACAGAGAGTGCAGACAGTACAGAGAGGACAGAGAGCACAGAGAGCACAGAGAGCACAGAGAGCACAGAGAGGACAGAGAGCACAGACAGTACAGACAGTACAGAGAGCACAGAGAGCACAGAGAGGACAGAGAGTGCAGACAGTACAGAGAGGACAGAGAGTTCAGAGAGTACAGAGAGCACAGAGAGGACAGAGAGGACAGACAGTACAGACAGTACAGACAGTACAGAGAGGACAGACAGTACAGAGAGTACAGAGAGCACAGAGAGTACAGAGAGGACAGAGAGCACAGAGAGGACAGAGAGCACAGAGAGGACAGACAGTACAGACAGTACAGAGAGGACAGACAGTACAGAGAGTACAGAGAGCACAGAGAGGACAGAGAGGACAGACAGTACAGACAGTACAGAGAGCAGAGAGGACAGACAGTACAGAGAGCACAGAGAGGACAGACAGTACAGAGAGGACAGAGAGTACAGAGAGGACAGACAGCACAGAGAGCACAGAGAGGACAGAGGGGACAGAGAGTGCAGAGAGTACAGAGAGTACAGAGAGGACAGAGAGCACAGAGAGGACAGAGAGCA
Organism: Pseudophryne corroboree; assembly: GCF_028390025.1. Taxonomy (NCBI): domain Eukaryota; kingdom Metazoa; phylum Chordata; class Amphibia; order Anura; family Myobatrachidae; genus Pseudophryne; species Pseudophryne corroboree. Next base: position 359,944 of record NW_026967601.1, on the reverse strand, counting down.
CAGAGAGGACAGAGAGCACAGAGAGGACAGAGAGTACAGAGAGCACAGAGAGCACAGACAGCACAGAGAGCACAGACAGCACAGAGAGCACAGAGAGGACAGAGAGCACAGAGAGGACAGAGAGGACAGAGAGGACAGAGATCACAGAGAGGACAGAGAGGACAGAGAGGACAGAGAGTACAGAGAGGACAGCGAGCACAGAGAGCACAGAGAGGACAGAGAGCACAGAGAGGACAGAGAGGACAGAGAGTACAGAGAGGACAGAGATCACAGAGAGGACAGAGAGGACAGAGAGGACAGAGAGTACAGAGAGCACAGAGAGCACAGAGAGCACAGAGAGGACAGAGAGTACAGAGAGCACAGAGAGCACAGACAGTACAGACAGTGCAGAGAGGACAGAGAGGACAGAGAGCACAGAGAGGACAGACAGTACAGACAGTACAGAGAGGACAGAGAGGACAGAGAGGACAGAGAGCACAGAGAGCACAGAGAGGACAGAGAGGACAGAGAGCACAGAGAGCACAGAGAGGACAGAGAGGACAGAGAGCACAGAGAGGACAGAGAGGACAGAGAGGACAGAGAGGACAGAGAGGACAGAGAGGACAGAGAGGACAGACAGCACAGAGAGGACAGAGAGGACAGAGAGGACAGAGAGGACAGACAGTACAGAGAGGACAGAGAGGACAGAGAGGACAGAGAGGACAGACAGCACAGAGAGGACAGAGAGGACAGAGAGGACAGAGAGGGCAGAGAGTACAGAGCACAGAGAGGACAGAGAGGACAGAGAGGACAGAGAGCACAGACAGTACAGAGAGTGCAGACAGTACAGAGAGGACAGAGAGCACAGACAGTACAGAGAGGACAGAGAGGACAGAGAGGACAGAGAGGACAGAGAGGACAGAGAGGACAGAGAGGACAGAGAGTACAGACAGTACAGAGAGGACAGAGAGGACAGAGAGTACAGAGAGCACAGAGAGCACAGAGAGCACAGAGAGCACAGAGAGCACAGACAGTACAGACAGTACAGACAGTACAGACAGTACAGAGAGCACAGAGAGCACAGAGAGGACAGAGAGCACAGAGAGGACAGAGAGGACAGAGAGCACAGAGAGGACAGAGAGCACAGAGAGGACAGACAGTACAGAGAGCACAGAGAGTACAGAGAGCACAGAGAGCACAGAGAGGACAGAGAGGACAGAGAGGACAGAGAGGACAGAGAGGACAGAGAGGACAGAGAGTGCAGACAGCACAGAGAGTGCAGACAGGACAGAGAGGACAGATAGCACAGAGAGCACAGACAGTACAGACAGTACAGAGAGCACAGAGAGCACAGAGAGTACAGAGAGGACAGAGAGGACAGAGAGCACAAAGAGGACAGAGAGCACAGAGAGGACAGAGAGTACAGAGAGCACAGAGAGTACAGAGAGTACAGAGAGTACAGAGAGCACAGAGAGTACAGAGAGGACAGAGAGGACAGACAGCACAGAGAGGACAGAGAGTGCAGACAGCACAGAGAGGACAGAGAGGACAGAGAGCACAGAGAGCACAGAGAGCACAGAGAGCACAGACAGTACAGACAGTACAGAGAGTGCAGACAGTACAGAGAGCACAGAGAGCACAGAGAGTACAGAGAGGACAGAGAGCACAGAGAGGACAGAGAGCACAGAGAGGACAGACAGTACAGAGAGCACAGAGAGTACAGAGAGTACAGAGAGAACAGAGAGCACAGAGAGCACAGAGAGGACAGAGAGCACAGACAGTACAGAGAGGACAGAGAGTACAGAGAGGACAGACAGTACAGAGAGCACAGAGAGTACAGAGAGCACAGAGAGGACAGAGAGGACAGAGAGGACAGAGAGCACAGAGAGCACAGAGAGCACAGAGAGCACAGAGAGCACAGAGAGCACAGAGAGGACAGAGAGCACAGAGAGCACAGAGAGGACAGAGAGGACAGACAGTACAGACAGTGCAGAGAGGACAGAGAGCACAGAGAGGACAGACAGTACAGACAGTACAGAGAGGACAGAGAGGACAGAGAGCACAGAGAGCACAGAGAGCACAGAGAGGACAGAGAGGACAGAGAGCACAGACAGTACAGAGAGGACAGAGAGGACAGATAGGACAGAGAGGACAGAGAGCACAGACAGTACAGACAGCACAGAGAGGACAGAGAGCACAGAGAGCACAGAGAGCACAGAGAGGACAGAGAGTACAGAGAGCACAGAGAGCACAGAGAGGACAGAGAGGACAGAGAGCACAGAGAGGACATAGAGGACAGACAGTACAGAGAGGACAGAGAGTACAGAGAGTACAGAGAGTACAGAGAGCACAGAGAGCACAGAGAGCACAGAGAGCACAGAGAGGACAGAGAGCACAGAGAGGACAGAGAGGACAGAGAGCACAGAGAGCACAGAGATCACAGAGAGGACAGAGAGCACAGAGAGCACAGAGAGGACAGAGAGGACAGAGAGGACAGAGAGGACAGACAGCACAGAGAGGACAGACAGGACAGAGAGGACAGAGAGGACAGAGAGGACAGAGAGTGCAGACAGCACAGAGAGTGCAGACAGGACAGAGAGGACAGAGAGGACAGAGAGCACAGAGAGCACAGACAGTACAGACAGTACAGAGAGCACAGAGAGCACAGAGAGTACAGAGAGGACAGAGAGGACAGAGAGCACAAAGAGGACAGAGAGCACAGAGAGGACAGACAGTACAGAGAGCACAGAGAGTACAGAGAGTACAGAGAGCACAGAGAGTACAGAGAGGACAGAGAGGACAGACAGGACAGAGAGGACAGAGAGGACAGAGAGGACAGACAGTACAGAGAGGACAGAGAGGACAGAGAGGACAGAGAGGACAGACAGTACAGAGAGGACAGACAGCACAGAGAGGACAGAGAGGACAGAGAGGACAGAGAGTGCAGACAGCACAGAGAGTGCAGACAGGACAGAGAGGACAGAGAGGACAGAGAGGACAGAGAGCACAGAGAGCACAGACAGTACAGACAGTACAGAGAGCACAGAGAGCACAGAGAGTACAGAGAGTACAGAGAGGACAGAGAGGACAGAGAGCACAAAGAGGACAGAGAGCACAGAGAGGACAGACAGTACAGAGAGCACAGAGAGTACAGAGAGTACAGAGAGCACAGAGAGTACAGAGAGGACAGAGAGTACAGAGAGGACAGAGAGGACAGAGAGGACAGAGAGCACAGAGAGGACAGAGAGTGCAGACAGCACAGAGAGCACAGAGAGCACAGAGAGCACAGAGAGCACAGAGAGCACAGAGAGCACAGAGAGCACAGACAGTACAGACAGTACAGAGAGTGCAGACAGTACAGAGAGCACAGAGAGCACAGAGAGTACAGAGAGGACAGAGAGGACAGAGAGCACAGAGAGGACAGACAGTACAGAGAGCACAGAGAGCACAGAGAGTACAGAGAGAACAGAGAGCACAGAGAGCACAGAGAGGACAGAGAGCACAGACAGTACAGACAGTACAGAGAGGACAGAGAGTACAGAGAGGACAGAGAGGACAGACAGTACAGAGAGCACAGAGAGTACAGAGAGCACAGAGAGGACAGAGAGGACAGACAGGACAGAGAGGACAGAGAGCACAGAGAGCACAGAGAGCACAGAGAGCACAGAGAGGACAGACAGTACAGACAGTGCAGAGAGGACAGAGAGGACAGAGAGCACAGAGAGGACAGACAGTACAGACAGTACAGAGAGGACAGAGAGGACAGAGAGGACAGAGAGCACAGAGAGCACAGAGAGGACAGAGAGGACAGAGAGCACAGACAGTACAGAGAGGACAGAGAGCACAGAGAGGACAGATAGGACAGAGAGGACAGAGAGCACAGACAGTACAGACAGGACAGAGAGGACAGAGAGCACAGAGAGGACAGAGAGCACAGAGAGGACAGAGAGCACAGAGAGGACAGAGAGCACAGAGAGGACAGAGAGGACAGAGAGGACAGAGAGCACAGAGAGGACAGAGAGGACAGACAGTACAGACAGGACAGACAGGACATAGAGCACAGAGAGGACAGAGAGGACAGACAGTACAGAGAGGACAGAGAGGACAGAGAGCACAGAGAGCACAGAGAGGACAGAGAGGACAGACAGTACAGAGAGTACAGAGAGGACAGAGAGGACAGAGAGGACAGAGAGGACAGAGAGTACAGAGAGGACAGAGAGTACAGAGAGGACAGAGAGGACAGACAGTACAGAGAGCACAGAGAGCACAGAGAGTACAGACAGCACAGAGAGTACAGACAGCACAGAGAGTACAGAGAGCACAGAGAGCACAGAGAGGACAGAGAGCACAGAGAGCACAGAGAGGACAGAGAGGACAGAGAGCACAGAGAGGACAGAGAGGACAGAGAGCACAGAGAGGACAGACAGCACAGAGAGGACAGACAGCACAGAGAGGACAGAGAGCACAGAGAGCACAGAGAGCACAGAGAGGACAGAGAGGACAGAGAGCACAGAGAGCACAGAGAGGACAGAGAGCACAGAGAGGACAGAGAGCACAGAGAGGACAGAGAGCACAGAGAGTACAGAGAGTACAGAGAGAACAGAGAGCACAGACAGTACAGAGAGGACAGACAGTACAGAGAGCACAGAGAGTACAGAGAGCACAGAGAGTACAGAGAGCACAGAGAGTACAGACAGTACAGAGAGCACAGACAGTACAGAGAGCACAGAGAGCACAGAGAGCACAGAGAGCACAGAGAGGACAGAGAGGACAGAGAGGACAGAGAGCACAGAGAGCACAGAGAGGACAGAGAGGACAGAGAGGACAGAGAGGACAGACAGTACAGAGAGCACAGAGAGTACAGAGAGTACAGAGAGAACAGAGAGCACAGAGAGGACAGACAGGACAGACAGTACAGAGAGCACAGAGAGTACAGAGAGCACAGAGAGTACAGACAGTACAGAGAGTACAGAGAGCACAGAGAGTACAGACAGGACAGACAGTACAGAGAGGACAGAGAGCACAGAGAGGACAGAGAGCACAGAGAGGACAGACAGTACAGACAGTACAGAGAGGACAGAGAGGACAGAGAGCACAGAGAGGACAGAGAGTACAGACAGTACAGAGAGGACAGAGAGGACAGAGAGCACAGAGAGCACAGAGAGGACAGACAGTACAGAGAGGACAGAGAGGAAAGACAGTACAGAGAGGACAGAGAGGACAGAGAGCACAGACAGTACAGAGAGGACAGAGAGGACAGAGAGGACAGAGAGTACAGAGAGCACAGAGAGCACAGAGAGCACAGAGAGGACAGAGAGGACAGAGAGGACAGAGAGCACAGAGAGGACAGAGAGCACAGAGAGGACAGAGAGGACAGAGAGGACAGAGAGCACAGAGAGCACAGAGAGCACAGAGAGGACAGAGAGGACAGAGAGGACAGAGAGTGCAGACAGTGCAGAGAGGACAGAGAGTGCAGACAGTGCAGAGAGTACAGAGAGGACAGAGAGGACAGAGAGTGTAGACAGTACAGAGAGGACAGAGAGGACAGAGAGCACAGAGAGGACAGAGAGGACAGAGAGGACAGAGAGCACAGACAGTACAGAGAGGACAGAGAGCACAGAGAGCACAGAGAGGACAGAGAGGACAGAGAGGACAGAGAGGACAGAGAGTACAGAGAGGACAGAGAGTACAGAGAGGACAGAGAGCACAGAGAGGACAGAGAGGACAGACAGTACAGACAGTACAGAGAGTACAGAGAGCACAGAGAGGACAGAGAGCGCAGAGAGGACAGAGAGGACAGAGAGGACAGAGAGGACAGAGAGGACAGAGAGCACAGAGAGCACAGAGAGCACAGAGAGCACAGAGAGCACAGAGAGGACAGAGAGCACAGAGAGGACAGAGAGGACAGAGAGCACAGAGAGCACAGAGAGCACAGAGAGCACAGAGAGCACAGACAGTACAGAGAGGACAGAGAGCACAGAGAGCACAGACAGTACAGAGAGTACAGAGAGCACAGAGAGGACAGAGAGGACAGAGAGCACAGAGAGTACAGAGAGCACAGAGAGCACAGAGAGCACAGAGAGCACAGAGAGGACAGAGAGCACAGAGAGGACAGAGAGGACAGAGAGCACAGAGAGGACAGAGAGGACAGAGAGCACAGAGAGGACAGAGAGCACAGAGAGGACAGAGAGGACAGAGAGCACAGAGAGGACAGAGAGGACAGAGAGGACAGAGAGCACAGAGAGGACAGAGAGGACAGACAGTACAGAGAGGACAGAGAGCACAGAGAGGACAGAGAGTACAGACAGCACAGAGAGGACAGAGAGCACAGAGAATACAGAGAGTACAGAGACCACAGAGAGGACAGAGAGTACAGAGAGGACAGACAGTACAGAGAGGACAGAGAGTACAGAGAGGACAGAGAGCACAGAGAGCACAGAGAGGACAGAGAGTACAGACAGCACAGAGAGGACAGAGAGCACAGAGAGGACAGAGAGCACAGAGAGGACAGAGAGCACAGAGAGGACAGAGAGCACAGAGAGGACAGAGAGTACAGACAGCACAGAGAGGACAGAGAGGACAGAGAGCACAGAGAGGACAGAGAGCACAGAGAGGACAGACAGTACAGAGAGGACAGAGAGTACAGAGAGGACAGAGAGCACAGAGAGCACAGAGAGCACAGAGAGGACAGAGAGGACAGACAGTACAGAGAGGACAGAGAGTACAGAGAGCACAGAGAGGACAGAGAGGACAGAGAGCACAGAGAGGACAGAGAGCACAGAGAGGACAGAGAGCACAGAGAGGACAGAGAGTACAGAGAGTACAGAGAGCACAGAGAGTACAGACAGTACAGAGAGCACAGAGAGGACAGAGAGCACAGAGAGCACAGAGAGGACAGAGAGCACAGAGAGGACAGACAGTACAGAGAGGACAGAGAGCACAGACAGTACAGAGAGGACAGAGAGGACAGAGAGCACAGAGAGGACAGACAGTACAGAGAGGACAGAGAGCACAGAGAGGACAGACAGTACAGAGAGGACAGAGAGCACAGACAGTACAGAGAGGACAGAGAGGACAGAGAGGACAGAGAGGACAGAGAGCACAGAGAGCACAGAGAGCACAGAGAGTACAGAGAGCACAGAGAGCACAGAGAGGACAGAGAGGACAGAGAGGACAGAGAGGACAGAGAGGACAGAGAGCACAGAGAGGACAGAGAGCACAGAGAGGACAGAGAGCACAGAGAGGACAGAGAGCACAGAGAGGACAGAGAGCACAGAGAGGACAGAGAGCACAGAGAGCACAGAGAGCACAGAGAGCACAGAGAGCACAGAGAGCACAGAGAGCACAGAGAGGACAGAGAGTACAGACAGTACAGAGAGGACAGAGAGGACAGACAGTACAGAGAGGACAGAGAGGACAGAGAGCACAGACAGTACAGAGAGGACAGAGAGGACAGAGAGCACAGAGAGTACAGAGAGCACAGAGAGCACAGAGAGCACAGAGAGGACAGAGAGGACAGAGAGGACAGAGAGGACAGAGAGCACAGAGAGGACAGAGAGGACAGAGAGCACAGAGAGGACAGAGAGCACAGAGAGGACAGAGAGCACAGAGAGCACAGAGAGGACAGAGAGCACAGAGAGTACAGAGAGTACAGACAGTACAGAGAGGACAGAGAGCACAGACAGTACAGAGAGCACAGAGAGGACAGAGAGGACAGAGAGCACAGGGAGCACAGAGAGCACAGAGAGTACAGACAGTACAGAGAGCACAGAGAGGACAGAGAGCACAGAGAGGACAGAGAGCACAGAGAGGACAGAGAGCACAGAGAGGACAGAGAGGACAGAGAGGACAGAGAGCACAGAGAGGACAGAGAGGACAGAGAGGACAGAGAGCACAGAGAGGACAGAGAGGACAGACAGTACAGACAGGACAGAGAGGACAGAGAGCACAGAGAGGACAGAGAGGACAGAGAGGACAGACAGTACAGAGAGGACAGAGAGCACAGAGAGGACAGAGAGGACAGAGAGGACAGACAGTACAGAGAGTACAGAGAGTACAGAGAGGACAGAGAGGACAGAGAGTACAGAGAGGACAGAGAGGACAGACAGTACAGAGAGCACAGAGAGCACAGAGAGCACAGAGAGTACAGACAGCACAGAGAGTACAGAGAGGACAGAGAGTACAGAGAGCACAGAGAGTACAGACAGCACAGAGAGTACAGAGAGGACAGAGAGTACAGAGAGCACAGAGAGGACAGAGAGCACAGAGAGGACAGAGAGCACAGAGAGGACAGACAGTACAGAGAGGACAGAGAGCACAGAGAGCACAGAGAGCACAGAGAGCACAGAGAGGACAGAGAGCACAGAGAGCACAGAGAGTACAGAGAGAACAGAGAGCACAGACAGTACAGAGAGGACAGACAGTTACTGAGAGCACAGAGAGTACAGAGAGCACAGAGAGTACAGACAGTACAGAGAGCACAGACAGTACAGAGAGCACAGAGAGCACAGAGAGGACAGAGAGGACAGAGAGGACAGAGAGCACAGAGAGCACAGAGAGCACAGAGAGGACAGAGAGGACAGAGAGGACAGACAGTACAGAGAGGACAGAGAGCACAGAGAGTACAGAGAGCACAGAGAGCACAGAGAGGACAGAGAGCACAGAGAGTACAGAGAGCACAGAGAGCACAGAGAGCACAGACAGTACAGAGAGCACAGAGAGTACAGAGAGTACAGAGAGAACAGAGAGCACAGAGAGGACAGACAGTACAGACAGTACAGAGAGCACAGAGAGTACAGAGAGCACAGAGAGTACAGACAGTACAGAGAGTACAGAGAGCACAGAGAGTACAGACAGTACAGAGAGCACAGAGAGTACAGAGAGCACAGAGAGGACAGAGAGCACAGAGAGGACAGAGAGCACAGAGAGGACAGAGAGTACAGACAGTACAGAGAGGACAGAGAGGACAGAGAGCACAGAGAGGACAGACAGTACAGAGAGGACAGAGAGGAAAGACAGTACAGAGAGGACAGAGAGGACAGACAGTACAGAGAGGACAGAGAGGACAGAGAGCACAGAGAGCACAGAGAGTACAGAGAGCACAGAGAGCACAGACAGTACAGAGAGGACAGAGAGCACAGAGAGGACAGAGAGGACAGAGAGCACAGAGAGGACAGAGAGCACAGAGAGCACAGAGAGGACAGAGAGCACAGAGAGCACAGAGAGCACAGAGAGCACAGAGAGGACAGAGAGGACAGAGAGTGCAGACAGTGCAGAGAGGACAGAGAGTGCAGAGAGGACAGACAGTGCAGAGAGTACAGAGAGGACAGAGAGGACAGAGAGTGTAGACAGTACAGAGAGGACAGAGAGGACAGAGAGCACAGACAGTACAGAGAGGACAGAGAGCACAGAGAGCACAGAGAGGACAGAGAGGACAGAGAGCACAGACAGTACAGAGAGGACAGAGAGGACAGAGAGGACAGAGAGCACAGAGAGGACAGAGAGGACAGACAGTACAGAGAGTACAGAGAGCGCAGAGAGCGCAGAGAGGACAGAGAGCACAGAGAGCACAGAAAGCGCAGAGAGGACAGAGAGTGCAGAGAGGACAGAGAGGACAGAGAGGACAGAGAGGACAGAGAGGACAGAGAGCACAGAGAGGACAGAGAGCACAGAGAGCACAGAGAGCACAGAGAGGACAGAGAGCACAGAGAGGACAGAGAGCACAGAGAGCACAGAGAGCACAGAGAGGACAGAGAGCACAGAGAGCACAGAGAGCACAGAGAGCACAGAGAGGACAGAGAGGACAGAGAGGACAGAGAGCACAGAGAGGACAGAGAGGACAGAGAGGACAGAGAGCACAGAGAGCACAGACAGTACAGAGAGGACAGAGAGCACAGAGAGCACAGAGAGCACAGAGAGGACAGAGAGGACAGAGAGCACAGACAGTACAGAGAGCACAGAGAGGACAGAGAGGACAGACAGCACAGAGAGCACAGAGAGGACAGAGAGGACAGAGAGCACAGAGAGCACAGAGAGGACAGAGAGCACAGAGAGGACAGAGAGGACAGAGAGCACGGAGAGGACAGAGAGCACAGAGAGGACAGAGAGGACAGAGAGGACAGAGAGCACAGAGAGGACAGAGAGGACAGACAGTACAGAGAGGACAGAGAGCACAGAGAGGACAGAGAGTACAGACAGCACAGAGAGGACAGAGAGGACAGAGAGCACAGAGAATACAGAGAGTACAGAGACCACAGAGAGGACAGAGAGTACAGAGAGGACAGACAGTACAGAGAGGACAGAGAGTACAGAGAGGACAGAGAGCACAGAGAGCACAGAGAGGACAGAGAGTACAGACAGCACAGAGAGGACAGAGAGCACAGAGAGGACAGAGAGCACAGAGAGCACAGAGAGGACAGAGAGGACAGAGAGCACAGAGAGGACAGAGAGCACAGACAGCACAGAGAGGACAGAGAGGACAGAGAGCACAGAGAGGACAGAGAGCACAGAGAGGACAGACAGTACAGAGAGGACAGAGAGTACAGAGAGGACAGAGAGCACAGAGAGGACAGAGAGCACAGAGAGGACAGACAGCACAGAGAGGACAGAGAGTACAGAGAGCACAGAGAGGACAGAGAGGACAGAGAGGACAGAGAGGACAGAGAGCACAGAGAGGACAGAGAGCACAGAGAGGACAGAGAGCACAGAGAGGACAGAGAGCACAGAGAGGACAGAGAGCACAGAGAGGACAGACAGTACAGAGAGTACAGAGAGCACAGAGAGTACAGACAGTACAGAGAGCACAGAGAGGACAGAGAGCACAGAGAGCACAGAGAGGACAGAGAGCACAGAGAGGACAGACAGTACAGAGAGGACAGAGAGCACAGACAGTACAGAGAGGACAGAGAGGACAGAGAGCACAGAGAGGACAGACAGTACAGAGAGGACAGAGAGCACAGACAGTACAGAGAGTACAGAGAGGACAGAGAGCACAGAGAGCACAGAGAGCACAGAGAGGACAGAGAGGACAGAGAGCACAGAGAGCACAGAGAGCACAGAGAGCACAGACAGTACAGAGAGCACAGAGAGGACAGAGAGGACAGAGAGCACAGAGAGCACAGAGAGGACAGAGAGGACAGAGAGCACAGAGAGGACAGAGAGCACAGAGAGGACAGAGAGGACAGAGAGCACAGAGAGGACAGAGAGGACAGAGAGGACAGAGAGGACAGAGAGTACAGAGAGGACAGAGAGCACAGAGAGCACAGAGAGCACAGAGAGGACAGAGAGGACAGACAGTACAGACAGTACAGAGAGGACAGAGAGCACAGAGAGCACAGACAGTACAGAGAGGACAGAGAGGACAGAGAGGACAGAGAGGACAGAGAGCACAGAGAGTACAGAGAGCACAGAGAGCACAGACAGTACAGAGAGGACAGAGAGGACAGAGAGCACAGAGAGGACAGAGAGCACAGAGAGCACAGAGAGCACAGAGAGCACAGAGAGGACAGAGAGGACAGAGAGTACAGACAGTACAGAGAGGACAGAGAGGACAGAGAGCACAGACAGCACAGAGAGGACAGAGAGGACAGAGAGCACAGAGAGCACAGAGAGTACAGACAGTACAGAGAGCACAGAGAGGACAGAGAGCACAGAGAGGACAGAGAGCACAGAGAGTAAAGAGAGGACAGACAGTACAGACAGTACAGAGAGCACAGAGAGCACAGAGAGCACAGAGAGCACAGAGAGGACAGAGAGTAAAGAGAGGACAGACAGTACAGACAGCACAGAGAGTACAGACAGTACAGAGAGCACAGAGAGTACAGACAGTACAGAGAGCACAGAGAGCACAGAGAGGACAGAGAGGACAGAGAGCACAGAGAGTAAAGAGAGGACAGACAGTACAGAGAGCACAGAGAGGACAGAGAGCACAGAGAGTAAAGAGAGGACAGACAGTACAGACAGCACAGAGAGTACAGACAGTACAGAGAGCACAGAGAGCACAGAGAGTACAGAGAGCACAGAGAGTAAAGAGAGGACAGACAGTACAGACAGTACAGAGAGTAAAGAGAGGACAGAGAGCACAGAGAGTAAAGAGAGGACAGACAGTACAGACAGCACAGAGAGCACAGAGAGCACAGAGAGCACAGAGAGCACAGAGAGCACAGAGAGGACAGAGAGGACAGAGAGCACAGAGAGTAAAGAGAGCACAGAGAGTAAAGAGAGGACAGACAGTACAGACAGTACAGAGAGCACAGAGAGGACAGAGAGCACAGAGAGTAAAGAGAGGACAGACAGTACAGACAGCACAGAGAGTACAGACAGTACAGAGAGCACAGAGAGCACAGAGAGGACAGAGAGCACAGAGAGGACAGAGAGGACAGAGAGCACAGAGAGGACAGAGAGGACAGAGAGCACAGAGAGGACAGAGAGCACAGAGAGCAAAGAGAGGACAGACAGTACAGACAGTACAGAGAGGACAGAGAGGACAGAGAGCACAGAGAGCACAGAGAGCACAGAGAGCACAGAGAGCACAGAGAGGACAGAGAGCACAGAGAGGACAGAGAGCACAGAGAGGACAGAGAGGACAGAGAGCACAGAGAGGACAGAGAGGACAGAGAGCACAGAGAGTAAAGAGAGGACAGACAGTACAGACAGTACAGAGAGGACAGACAGTACAGAGAGGACAGAGAGCACAGAGAGCACAGAGAGTACAGACAGTACAGAGAGTACAGACAGTACAGAGAGTACAGAGACCACAGAGAGTACAGAGAGGACAGACAGTACAGACAGTACAGAGAGTGCAGAGAGGACAGAGAGTGCAGAGAGTACAGAGAGTACAGAGAGGACAGAGAGCACAGAGAGGACAGAGAGCACAGAGAGTAAAGAGAGGACAGACAGTACAGACAGTACAGAGAGTGCAGAGAGGACAGAGAGTGCAGAGAGTACAGAGAGTACAGAGACCACAGAGAGTGCAGAGAGGACAGACAGCACAGAGAGGACAGACAGTACAGAGAGCACAGAGAGGACATCATTTGACTAAGTGCCAGTTGTGAGTATACTTAGTACTAGATAGAACACTAGGTAGTGATGACTTGCCTGCACAGTCTATCCAGCCTTACGATAACGACCCCACGGGAGCGCACATCAGGATCAAATCTGTATCGCAAGCTGCCTAACACCTTCAGCTATGCACTAACTTTTCAGAAGATTTTGACTATATAGCCATATCTTACAGATTTATCTCACCGTGTGTACACACCCTTATATATACTCTCAATGTATGTTGTCTTTCCAGAGCTAAAACACACATTAACTAACATATGATTTTTTTATATTTTTAAATGTGATTAAATCTGTGTTTTAGCCCTGGAAACACTACATCAATTTATACTGATTTTCATCGAATTTAAAAAAAAAAATTTTGCTTTTAGGGCTGCTATTACTCCAGACATGGCCTTTATTCCTACAAATACTCCACAGATGCTATTACTCCCCAGACGCAGCCTTTATGCCTGCTAATACTCCACAGATGCTATTACTCCAGACATGGCCTTTATTCCTGCTAATACTCCACAGACGCAGCCTTTATTCCTGCTAATACTCCACAGATGCTATTACTCCAGAAATGGCCATTATTACTGCTAATACTCCACAGACGCGGCCTTTATTCCTGCTAATACTCCACAGACGCGGCCTTTATTCCTGCGAATACTCCACAGACGCAGCCTTTATTCCTGCAAATACTCCAAAGACGCTAATATTCCACAGTCGCAGCCTTTATTCCTGCTAATACTCCACAGATGCTAATACTCCACAGACACGGACGATATTCCTGCTAATACTCCACAGACGCGGCCTTTATTCATGCTAATACTCCACAGACGGGGACTTTATTGGTGCTAATACTCCACAGACGGGGCCTTTATTCCTGCGGATACTCCACAGACACAACCTTTATTCCTGCTAATACTCCACAGACGCAGCCTTTATTCCTGCGGATACTCCACAGACGCGCCCGTTATTCCTGCTAATACTCCACATACGCTAACACTCCACAGACACGGCTGTTATTCCTGCTAATACTCCACAGACGGGGCCTTTATTCCTGCCAATACTCCACAGACACAGCCTTTATTCCTGCTAATACTCCACAGACGCGGCCTTTATTCCTGCTAGTACTCCACAGACGCGGCCTTTATTCCTGCTAGTACTCCACAGACGCGGCCTTTATTCCTGCTAATACTCCACTGACGCGGCCTTTATTCCTGCTAGTACTCCACAGACGCGGCCTTTATTCCTGCTAGTACTCCACAGACGCGGGCTTTATTCCTGCTAATACTCCACAGACATGGCCTTGATTCATGCTAATACTCCACATACGCTAACACTCCACAGATGCGGCCTATATTTCTGCTAATACTCCACAGACGGGGCCTTTATTCCTGCTAATACTCCACAGACGCGGCCTTTATTCCTGCTAATACTCTACAGACGCTGCCTTTATTCCTGCTAATACTCTACAGACGCTGCCTTTATTCCTGCTAATACTCTACAGATGCAGCCTTTATTCCTGACATTACTCCACAGCTGCAGCCTTTATTCCTGCTAATACTCCACAGACACGGCTTTTATTCATGATAATACTCCACAGACACGGCCTTTATTCCTGCTAATACTCCACAGACGCAACCTAAATTCCTGCTAATACTCCACAGACGCTAATACTCTACAGACACGGCCTTTATTCCGGCTAATACTCCACAGACGCAACCTTTATTCCTGCTAACACTCCACAGACGCTAATACTCTACAGACACGGCCTTTATTCCTGCTAATACTCCACAGACGCGGCCTTTATTCCTGCTAATACTCCACAGACGCGGCCTTTATTCCTGCGAATACTCCACAGACGCGGCCTTTATTCCTGCAAATACTCCAAAGACGCTAATACTCCAAAGATGCAGCCTTTATTCCTGCTAATACTCCACAGACACTGCTTTTATTCCTGTGAATACTCCACAGACGCGACCTTTATTCCTGCGAATACTCCACAGACGCGGCCTTTATTCCTGCTAATACTCCACAGACGCGGCCTTTATTCCTGCGAATACTCCACAGACGCGGCCTTTATTCCTGCTAATACTCCACAGATGCGGCCTTTATTCCTGCAAATACTCCAAAGACGCTAATACTCCAAAGATGCAGCTTTTATTCCTGCTAATACTCCACAGACACTGCTTTTATTCCTGTGAATACTCCACAGACGCGACCTTTATGCCTGCTAATACTCCATAGACGCTAATACTTTACAGACACGGCCTTTATTCCTGCTAATACTCCACAGACGCAGCCTTTATTCCTGCTAATACTCCACAGACACGGCTGTTATTCCTGCTAATACTCCACAGACGGGGCCTTTATTCCTGCAATACTCCACAGACGTGGCCTTTATTCCTGCGGCTACTCCAGAGACGGGGCCTTTATTCTTGCCAATACTCCATAGACGCTAATACTTTAAAGACACGTCCTTTATTCCTGCTAATACTCCACAGACGCGGCCTTTATTCCTGCTAATACGCCACAGACGCGGCCTTTATTCCTGCTAATACTCCACAGACGCGGCCTTTATTCCTGCGAATACTCCACAGACGCAGCCTTTATTCCTGCTAATACTCCACAGACACTGCTTTTATTCCTGTGAATACTCCACAGACGCGGCCTTTATTACTGCAAATACTCCACAGATGCTAATACTCCACAGACACGGACGATATTCCTGCTAATACTCCACAGACGCGGCCTTTATTCATGCTAATACTCCACAGACGGGGACTTTATTGGTGCTAATACTCCACAGAGGCAGCCTTTATTCCTGCGGATACTCCACAGACACAACCTTTATTCCTGCTAATACTCCACAGACAGGGCCTTTATTCCTGCAATACTCCATAGACGCCGCCTTTATTCGTACGGATACTCCAGAGACAGGGACTTTATTCCTGCTAATACTCCACAGAGGCGGCCTTTATTCCTGCCAATACTCCACAGACACAGCCTTTATTCCTGCTAATACTCCACAGACGCGGCCTTTATTCCTGCTAGTACTCCACATATGCTAATACTCCACAGAGACGCGGGCTTTATTCCTGCTAATACTTCACAGACACAGCCTTTATCCCTGCTAATACTCCACAGACGTGGCCTTGATTCATGCTAATACTCCACAGACGCTAACACTCCACAGATGCGGCCTATATTTCTGCTAATACTCCACAGACGGGGCCTTTATTCCTGCTAATACTCCACAGACGCGTCCTTTATTCCTGCTAATACTCCACAGATGTGGCCTTTATTCCTGCTAATACTCCACAGACGCTAGTACTCCACAGACATGGCCTTTATTCCTGCTAATACTCCACAGATGCTGCCTTTATTCCTGCTAATACTCCTCAGACGCGGCCTTTATTCCTGACAATACTCCACAGACGTGGCCTTTATTCCAGCTAATAATCCACATACGCTGCCTTTATGCCTGCTAATACTCCATAGACGCTAATACTTTACAGACACGGCCTTTATTCCTGCTAATACTCCACAGACGCAGCCTTTATTCCTGCTAATACTCCACAGACACGGCTGTTATTCCTGCTAATACTCCACAGACGGGGCCTTTATTCCTGCCAATACTCCACAGACACAGCCTTTATTCCTGCTAATACTCCACAGACGCGGCCTTTATTCCTGCTAGAACTCCACTGACGCGGCCTTTATTCCTGCTAGTACTCCACAGACGCGGCCTTTATTCCTGCTAGTACTCCACTGACGCGGGCTTTATTCCTGCTAATACTCCACAGACATGGCCTTGATTCATGCTAATACTCCACATACGCTAACACTCCACAGATGCGGCCTATATTTCTGCTAATACTCCACAGACGGGGCCTTTATTCCTGCTAATACTCCACAGACGCGGCCTTTATTCCTGCTAATACTCCACAGACGCGGCCTTTATTCCTGCTAATACTCTACAGACGCTGCTTTTATTCCTGCTAATACTCTACAGATGCAGCCTTTATTCCTGACATTACTCCACAGCTGCAGCCTTTATTCCTGCTAATACTCCACAGACACGGCTTTTATTCATGATAATACTCCACAGACGCAACCTTTATTCCTGCTAATACTCCACAGACGCTAATACTCTACAGACACGGCCTTTATTCCTGCTAATACTCCACAGCGCAACCTAAATTCCTGCTAATACTCCACAGACGCTAATACTCTACAGACACGGCCTTTATTCCGGCTAATACTCCACAGACGCAACCTTTATTCCTGCTAACACTCCACAGATGCTAATACTCTACAGACACGGCCTTTATTCCTGCTAATACTCCACAGATGCGGCCTTTATTCCTGCAAATACTCCAAAGACGCTAATACTCCAAAGATGCAGCTTTTATTCCTGCTAATACTCCACAGACACTGCTTTTATTCCTGTGAATACTCCACAGGCGCGGCCTTTATTCCTGCAAATACTCCACAGATGCTAATACTCCACAGACACGGACGATATTCCTGCTAATACTCAGCAGACGCGGCCTTCACTCATGCTAATACTCCACAGACGGGGACTTTATTGGTGCCAATACTCCACAGACGCGGCCTTTACCCTGCTAATACTCCACAGACGCTGCCTTTATTCCTGCTAATACTCCACAGACGCGGCCTTTATTCATGCTAATACTCCACAGACGCGGCCTTTATTCCTGCTAATACTCCACAGATGCGGCCTTTATTCCTGCTAATACTCCACAGACGCGGCCTTTATTCCTGCTAATACTCCACAGACGCGGCCTTCACTCATGCTAATACTCCACAGACGGGGACTTTATTGGTGCTAATACTCCACAGATGCGGCCTTTATTCCTGCTAATACTCCACAGACGCGGCCTTTATCCTGCTAATACTCCACAGACGCTGCCTTTATTCCTGCTAATACTCCACAGACGCGGCCTTTATTCATGCTAATACTCCACAGACACGGACGATATTCCTGCTAATACTCCACAGACACGGACGATATTCCTGCTAATACTCCACAGACGCGGCCTTTATTCATGCTAATACTCCACAGACGGGGACTTTATTGGTGCTAATACTCCACAGACGGGGCCTTTATTCCTGCTAATACTCCACAGACGGGGCCTTTATTACTGCTAATACTCCCCAGATGCTAATACTCCACAGATGCTAATACTCCACAGACGCAGTCTTTTTTCCTGCTAATACTCCACAGACGGGGCCTTTATTACTGCTAATACTCCCCAGATGCTAATACTCCCCAGATGCTAATACTCCACAGACGCAGTCTTTTTTCCTGCTAATACTCCACAGACACTGCTTTTATTCCTGTGAATACTCCACAGATGCGGCCTTTATTCCTGCGAATACTCCACAGACAGAACCTTTATTCCTGCTAATACTCCACAGACGCAGCCTTTATTCCTGCTAATACTCCACAGATGGGGCCTTTATACCTGCTAATACTCCACAGATGCTAATACTCCACAGACGCAGTCGATATTCCTGCTAATACTCCACAGACGCGGCCTTTATTCACCCTAATACTCTACAGACGGGTACTTTATTCCTGCGGATACTCCACAGACAGAACCGTTATTCCTGCAATACTCCACAGACGTGGCCTTTATTCCTGCAATACTCCACAGACGTGGCCTTTATTTCTGCGGATATTCCAGAGATGGGGCCTTTATTCCTGCCAATACTCCACAGATGCAGCCTTTATTCCTGCTAATACTCCACAGACGCTAATACTCCACAGACGTGGCCTTTATTCCTGCCAATACTCCACAGACGCAGCCTTTATTCCTGCTAATACTCCACAGACGCGGCCTTTATTCCTGCAAATACTCCAAAGACACTGCTTTTATTCCTGTGAATACTCCACAGACGCGGCCTTTATTCCTGCGAATACTCTACAGACGCGGCCTTTATTCCTGCTAATACTCCACAGACGCGGCCTTTATTCCTGCAAATACTCCAAAGACGCTAATACTCCAAAGATGCAGCCTTTATTCCTGCTAATACTCCACAGACACTGCTTTTATTCCTGTGAATACTCCACAGACGCGACCTTTAATCCTGCGAATACTCCACAGACGCGGCCTTTATTCCTGCAAATACTCCACAGATGCTAATACTCCACAGACACGGACGATATTCCTGCTAATACTCCACAGACGCGGCCTTTATTCATGCTAATACTCCACAGACGGGGACTTTATTGGTGCTAATACTCCACAGACACAACCTTTATTCCTGCTAATACTCCACAGACAGGGCCTTTATTCATGCTAATACTCCACAGACGGGGACTTTATTGGTGCTAATACTCCACAGACACAACCTTTAATCCTGCTAATACTCCACAGACAGGGCCTTTATTCCTGCAATACTCCATAGACGCCGCCTTTATCCGTGCGGATACTCCAGAGACGGGGCCTTTATTCCTGCTAATACTCTACAGAGGCGGCCTTTATTCCTGCCAATACTCCACAGACACAGCCTTTATTCCTGCTAATACTCCACAGACGTGGCCTTTATTCCTGCTAGTACCCTACATACGCTAATACTCCACAGACGCAGGCTTTATTCCTGCTAATACTCCACAGACGTGGCCTTGATTCATGCTAATACTCCACAGACGCGGCCTATATTTCTGCTAATACTCCACAAACGGGGCCTTTATTCCTGCTAATACTCCACAGATGTGGCCTTTATTCCTGCTAGTACTCCACAGATGTGGCCTTTATTCCTGCTAGTACTCCACAGACGCAGCCTTTATTCCGGCTAATACTCCACAGACGCTAGTACTCCACAGACATGGCCTTTATTCCTGCTAATACTCCACAGACGCGGCCTTTATTCCTGCTAATACTCCACAGATGTGGCCTTTATTCCTGCTAGTACTCCACAGACGCATCCTTTATTCCTGCTAATACTCCACAGACGCTAGTACTCCACAGACATGGCCTTTATTCCTGCTAATACTCCACAGATGCTGCCTTTATTCCTGCTAATACTCCTCAGACGCGGCCTTTATTCCTGACAATACTCCACAGACGTGGCCTTTATTCCAGCTAATAATCCACATACGCTGCCTTTATGCCTGCTAATACTCCATAGACACAAATTCTTTACAGACACGGCCTTTATTCCTGCTAATACTCCGCAGACGCTAATACTCCACAGACGCAGCCTTTATTCCTGTGAATACTCCACAGACGCGGCCTTTATTCCTGCGAATACTCCACAGACGCGGCCTTTATTCCTGCTAATACTCCACAGACGTGGCCTTTATTCCTGCAAATACTCCAAAGACGCTAATATTCCACAGACGCAGCCTTTATTCCTGCTAATACTCCACAGATGCTAATACTCCACAGACACGGACGATATTCCTGCTAATACTCCACAGACGCGGCCTTTATTCATGCTAATACTCCACAGACGGGGACTTTATTGGTGCTAATACTCCACAGACACAACCTTTATTCCTGCTAATACTCCACAGACAGGGCCTTCATTCATGCTAATACTCCACAGACGGGGACTTTATTGGTGCTAATACTCCACAGACACAACCTTTATTCCTGCTAATACTCCACAGACAGGGCCTTTATTCCTGCAATACTCCATAGACGCCGCCTTTATCCGTGCGGATACTCCAGAGACGGGGCCTTTATTCCTGCTAATACTCTACAGAGGCGGCCTTTATTCCTGCCAATACTCCACAGACACAGCCTTTATTCCTGCTAATACTCCACAGACGTGGCCTTTATTCCTGCTAGTACCCTACATACGCTAATACTCCACAGACGCAGGCTTTATTCCTGCTAATACTCCACAGACGTGGCCTTGATTCATGCTAATACTCCACAGACGCGGCCTATATTTCTGCTAATACTCCACAAACGGGGCCTTTATTCCTGCTAATACTCCACAGATGTGGCCTTTATTCCTGCTAGTACTCCACAGATGTGGCCTTTATTCCTGCTAGTACTCCACAGACGCAGCCTTTATTCCGGCTAATACTCCACAGACGCTAGTACTCCACAGACATGGCCTTTATTCCTGCTAATACTCCACAGACGCGGCCTTTATTCCTGCTAATACTCCACAGATGTGGCCTTTATTCCTGCTAGTACTCCACAGACGCATCCTTTATTCCTGCTAATACTCCACAGACGCTAGTACTCCACAGACATGGCCTTTATTCCTGCTAATACTCCACAGATGCTGCCTTTATTCCTGCTAATACTCCTCAGACGCGGCCTTTATTCCTGACAATACTCCACAGACGTGGCCTTTATTCCAGCTAATAATCCACATATGCTGCCTTTATGCCTGCTAATACTCCATAGACACAAATTCTTTACAGACACGGCCTTTATTCCTGCTAATACTCCGCAGACGCTAATACTCCACAGACGCAGCCTTTATTCCTGTGAATACTCCACAGACGCGGCCTTTATTCCTGCGAATACTCCACAGATGCGGCCTTTATTCCTGCTAATACTCCACAGACGTGGCCTTTATTCCTGCAAATACTCCACAGACGCAGCCTTTATTCCTGCTAATACTCCACAGATGCTAATACTCCACAGACACGGACGATATTCCTGCTAATACTCCACAGATGTGGCCTTTATTCATGCTAATACTTAACAGACGGGGACTTTATCGGTGCTAATACTCCACAGAGGCAGTCTTTATTCCTGCGGATACTCCACAGACACAACCTTTATTCCTACTAATACTCCACAGACAGGGCCTTTTTTTCCTGCAATACTCCATAGACGCTGCCTTTATTCGTGCGGATACTCCAGAGACGGGGCCTTTATTCCTGCTAATACTCCACAGAGGCGGCCTTTATTCCTGCCAATACTCCACAGACACAGCCTTTATTCCTGCTAATACTCCACAGACGCGGCCTTTATTCCTGCTAGTACTCCACATACGCTAATACTCCACAGACGCGGGCTTTATTCCTGCTAATACTTCACAGACACGGCCTTTATTCATGCTAATACTCCACAGATGCTAACACTCCACAGACGGGGCCTTTATTCCTGCTTATACTCCACGGACGCGTCCAATATTCCTGTGGATACTCCACAGACGGGGACTTTATTGGTGCCAATACTCCACAGACGGAGTCTTTATTCCTGCTAATACTCCACAGACGCGGCCTTTATTCCTGCTAATACTCCACAGACGCGGCCTTTATTCCTGCTAATACTCCACAGACGCGGCCTTTATTCCTGCTAATACTCCACAGGTGTGGCCTTTATTCCTGCTAGTACTCCACAGACGCAGCCTTTATTCCTGCTAATACTCCACAGACGCTAGTACTCCACAGACGCGGCCTTTATTCCTGCAAATACTCCAAAGACGCTAGTACTCCACAGACGCGGCCTTTATTCCTGCAAATACTCCAAAGACGCTAATATTACACAGACGCGGCCTTTATTCCTGCAAATACTCCAAAGGTGCTAATATTACACAGACGCGGCCTTTATTACTGCTAATACTCCACAGATGCTAATACTCCACAGACGCGGTCGATATTCCTGCTAATACTCCATAGACGCGGCCTTTATTCATCCTAATACTCCACAGACGGGGAGTTTATTCCTGCGGATACTCCACAGACAGAACCTTTATTCCTGCTAATAATCCACATACGCGGCTGTTATACCTGCTAATACTCCACAGACGGGGCCTTTATTCCTGCAATACTCCACAGACGTGGCCTTTATTCCTGCGGATACTCCAGAGACGGGGCCTTTATTCTTGCCAATACTCCATAGACGCTAATACTTTACAGACACGGCCTTTATTCCTGCTAATACTCCACAGACGCGGCCTTTATTCCTGCTAATACTCCACAGACGCGGCCTTTATTCCTGCTAATACTCCACAGACGCGGCCTTTATTCCTGCGAATGCTCCACAGACGCAGCCTTTATTCCTGCTAATACTCCACAGACACTGCTTTTATTCCTGTGAATACTCCACAGGCGCGGCCTTTATTCCTGCAAATACTCCACAGATGCTAATACTCCACAGACACGGACAATATTCCTGCTAATACTCCGCAGACGCTAATACTCCACAGACGCAGCCTTTTTTCCTGTGAATACTCCACAGACGCGGCCTTTATTCCTGCTAATACTCCACAGACGCGGCCTTTATTCCTGCTAATACTCCACAGACGCGGCCTTTATTCCTGCTAATACTCCACAGATGTGGCCTTTATTCCTGCTAGTACTCCACAGACGCAGCCTTTATTCCTGCTAATACTCCACAGACGCTAGTACTCCACAGACGCGGCCTTTATTCCTGCAAATACTCCAAAGACGCTAGTACTCCACAGACGCGGCCTTTATTCCTGCAAATACTCCAAAGACGCTAATATTACACAGACGCGGCCTTTATTACTGCTAATACTCCACAGATGCTAATACTCCACAGACGCGGTCGGTATTCCTGCTAATACTCCATAGACGCGGCCTTTATTCATCCTAATACTCCATAGACGGGGACTTTATTCCTGCGGATACTCCACAGACAGAACCTTTATTCCTGCTAATACTCCACATACGCGGCTGTTATACCTGCTAATACTCCACAGACGGGGCCTTTATTCCTGCAATACTCCACAGACGTGGCCTTTATTCCTGCGGATACTCCAGAGACGGGGCCTTTATTCTTGCCAATACTCCATAGACGCTAATACTTTACAGACACGGCCTTTATTCCTGCTAATACTCCACAGACGCGGCCTTTATTCCTGCTAATACTCCACAGACGCGGCCTTTATTCCTGCTAATACTCCACAGACGCGGCCTTTATTCCTGCGAATACTCCACAGACGCAGCCTTTATTCCTGCTAATACTCCACAGACACTGCTTTTATTCCTGTGAATACTCCACAGGCGCGGCCTTTATTCCTGCAAATACTCCACAGATGCTAATACTCCACAGACACGGACGATATTCCTGCTAATACTCCGCAGACGCTAATACTCCACAGACGCAGCCTTTTTTCCTGTGAATACTCCACAGACGCGGCCTTTATTCCTACGAATTCTCCACAGACGCGGCCTTTATTCCTGCTAATACTCCACAGACGCGGCCTTTATTCCTGCTAATACTCCACAGACGCGGCCTTTATTCCTGCTAATACTCCACAGACGCGGCCTTTATTCCTGCTAATACTCCACAGACGCGGCCTTTATTCCTGCTATTACTCCACAGACGCGGCCTTTATTCCTGCAAATACTCCAAAGACGCTAATATTCCACAAACGCAGCCTTTATTCCTGCTAATACTCCACAGATGCTAATACTCCACAGACACGGACAATATTCCTGCTAATACTCCACAGACGCGGCCTTTATTCATGCTAATACTCCACAGACGGGGACTTTATTGGTGCTAATACTCCACAGAGGCAGCCTTTATTCCTGCGGATACTCCACAGACACAACCTTTATTCCTACTAATACTCCACAGACAGGGCCTTTATTCCTGCAATACTCCATATTCCTGCAATACTCCATAGAAGCGGCCTTTATTCCTGCCAATACTCCACAGACACAGCCTTTATTCCTGCTAATACTCCACAGACGCGGCCTTTATTCCTGTTAGTACTCCACATACGCTAATACTCCACAGACGCGGGCTTTATTCCTGCTAATACTTCACAGACACGGCCTTTATTCCTGCTAATACTCCACAGACGTGGCCTTGATTCATGCTAATACTCCACAGATGCTAACACTCCACAGACGGGGCCTTTATTCCTGCTTATACTCCACAGACGCGTCCTTTATTCCTGTGGTTACTCCACAGACGGGGACTTTACTGGTGCCAATACTCCACAGACGGAGTCTTTATTCCTGCTAATACTCCACAGACGCGACCTTTATTCCTGCTAATACTCCACAGACGCGGCCTTTATTCCTGCTAATACTCCACAGATGCGGCCTTTATTCCTGCTAATACTCCACAGATGTGGCCTTTATTCCTGCTAGTACTCCACAGACGCAGCCTTTATTCCTGCTAATACTCCACAGACACTAGTACTCCACAAACGCGGCCTTTATTCCTGCAAATACTCCAAAGACGCTAATATTACACAGACGCGGCCTTTATTCCTGCAAATACTCCAAAGACGCTAATATTACACAGACGCAGCCTTTATTCCTGCTAATACTCCACAGACGCGGCCTTTATTCATCCTAATACTCCACAGACGGGGACTTTATTCCTGCGGATACTCCACAGACAGAACCTTTATTCCTGCTAATACTCCACATACGCGGCTGTTATTCCTGCAATACTCCACAGACGTGGCCTTTATTCCTGCGGCTACTCCAGAGACGGGGCCTTTATTCTTGCCAATACTCCATAGACGCTAATACTTTACAGACACGTCCTTTATTCCTGCTAATACTCCACAGACGCGGCCTTTATTCCTGCTAATACTCCACAGACGCGGCCTTTATTCCTGCTAATACTCCACAGACGCGGCCTTTATTCCTGCGAATACTCCACAGACGCAGCCTTTATTCCTGCTAATACTCCACAGACACTGCTTTTATTCCTGTGAATACTCCACAGACGCGGCCTTTATTACTGCAAATACTCCACAGATGCTAATACTCCACAGACACGGACGATATTCCTGCTAATACTCCACAGACGCGGCCTTTATTCATGCTAATACTCCACAGACGGGGACTTTATTGGTGCTAATACTCCACAGAGGCAGCCTTTATTCCTGCGGATACTCCACAGACACAACCTTTATTCCTGCTAATACTCCACAGACAGGGCCTTTATTCCTGCAATACTCCATAGACGCCGCCTTTATTTGTACGGATACTCCAGAGACAGGGACTTTATTCCTGCTAATACTCCACAGAGGCGGCCTTTATTCCTGCCAATACTCCACAGACACAGCCTTTATTCCTGCTAATACTCCACAGACGCGGCCTTTATTCCTGCTAGTACTCCACATATGCTAATACTCCATAGAGACGCGGGCTTTATTCCTGCTAATACTTCACAGACACAGCCTTTATCCCTGCTAATACTCCACAGACGTGGCCTTGATTCATGCTAATACTCCACAGACGCTAACACTCCACAGATGCGGCCTATATTTCTGCTAATACTCCACAGACGGGGCCTTTATTCCTGCTTATACTCCACAGACGCGTCCTTTATTCCTGCTAATACTCCACAGATGTGGCCTTTATTCCTGCTAATACTCCACAGACGCTAGTACTCCACAGACATGGCCTTTATTCCTGCTAATACTCCACAGATGCTGCCTTTATTCCTGCTAATACTCCTCAGACGCGGTCTTTATTCCTGACAATACTCCACAGACGTGGCCTTTATTCCAGCTAATAATCCACATACGCTGCCTTTATGCCTGCTAATACTCCATAGACGCTAATACTTTACAGACACGGCCTTTATTCCTGCTAATACTCCACAGACGCAGCCTTTATTCCTGCTAATACTCCACAGACACTGCTTTTATTCCTATGAATACTCCACAGACGCAACCTTTATTCCTGCGAATACTCCACAGACGCGGCCTTTATTCCTGCTAATACTCCACAGACGCGGCCTTTATTCCTGCTGATACTACAGACGCTAATACTCCACAGACGTGGCCTTTATTCCTGCTGATACTACAGACGTGGCCTTTATTCCTGAACCCTAATCCGGCTGACAGGACCTTAATTTCTGCCCCCAATCCAGAGAAGCAGCCTTTATTCCGGCTAATACTACACAGACATTACTGCCCCTAATCCGCAGATGCAGCCATCATTTCTGCCAATACTTTAGATACTTCCCTTATTCCATCCCCTACTCTACAGACGGGACCATTCATTTCTCAGGCAGTGTCCACAGGATAACATTGGGATATGATGGAGCGACAGCGGATTGGCACCAAACGGTCACGAGCTTTCAGTCCTCCCAGGATGCAACGGGTTCGTCCATATATCCCACCCACTGGCTCAGGCAAATCAGTTTCTTGTTTGGTGCGGCAGGAGCCGGACCATGGTCACAGAGCTGCTGTGTTTGGCAGCCCTAAGCTTTATTTGATTTATTTTTATAGTCTTACTACGTTTCTGAGTGATCTTTCCTAACAGCGTCTTACACGCATATTGGAAAGGGTCACAACAACGCTTACCTACGGTACAAGTGCTGTCTCGACGGGCGTCTGTGTCGGATATACTAGCAGGTCCAAGCAGACATTACCAGGCTGTGGCCGGAGCACGGGAGAAGGTAAGGCATCTGTTCCGCTTAGAAGGGGAATACGGACACAGCCGCACTGTAATGGGAGGAGACTACCAAACAGTAGCTGGCGCCGCCACCACGGGTGCTCCAGCAATAGGCCTTAGGGATCATAAGGCGCCAGGATTAGTTTGAGGCTGCGATCCCTAGGGTTGATGTCAGCGGTGGGGAGTCAGACGCTCTCCTGGTCACCCCTCCCCCCAGTCCATGACCAGTTTCCGTGCGTCTCCCACCATGAACTGATTGCCTCAATTCCGTCTCAGACGCTACCACGAAGGGACTCTGTCGCAGCATAGGCCGCTGCGTCTGTTTACACTAAGTTTACCGCTAAGAGATCGGGTTGCAGACGGGTGCGTCTGCATACACTGGCATTCACTGAGCGTCTGTGTCCACAAAAAAAGTACCGGAGCAGCAGTGTACACTAGTAGCGTCTGGATCCACTCAGCGTTCGCAAACGTATTGATCGATCCTGGAAGTGGGGTGAGTCTCCCTGTATCCCACTTTGTGGAGTAAGGGTTAGACAGCACTAAATTTCTATCTACTTTTGTTAGTATGAATAGTTCACTTTAGTGCCTATTGCATATGAGTCTGTGTACATTGCTGTGGTTTTATTTGCAATGCGTCTGAATACGTTAAATAACTGTATAGTACAGAATTCAGTAAATGTACTCCTACATACTTGAAATGTGTTCGTAGTTAATAATATGCTCATATGACTAATATGTAACGTGACTGACTGCTAGTGTAATTGCTGACTATGTTTGTCAGTGTCTCTTCTGTGCCTCAGTGCTGGTGCTTGGGTTGGGCTCAGATTGATATCACTTTAATACAGTAAAGCGATTACAGTCACAGATTGTGTAGTATACTGTGTAAAGCTGATTATTTATCATGTCTAAGAGCGGCAAAGGTGACAAGGTTACATTAACAGTAACACCAACACTTTTAACATGTTTATCCTGTAAGGTGGGGTTATCAGCTCAGCATCTGGCACATGATGGGTTATGTGCAAATTGTTTTGTGTTTCAGCAGATTGCAAGGCAGATCCCTGTTCAACGACAAATAGATCCACCTTGGGCTATGTTTGCACAAACCTTATCCAGTATAGCTGACAGGTTGGTCCCTACAGCTTTAACCTCAGAAATAGGGTACACTATTAATCCATACATGCAGCTCCCGTCTTATGGTTTTGCCCCAACAGCTTCTACAAATCAACAAGCTGATAACCCAAAAGGTAAATATATCATTAAATTCACAGGCTACACAGTATGATACATCAGATGAGGGTAACTCCATTTACTCTACTTCACCATATGAAGAATAGGTAGAAGGTTTCAGCTCAGAGGATATAGCAGAGTTAATTAGAGCAATAAAGGCTATTCTGTCTCTAGAGGATTCAGCAGAGCCAATAACAAAAACTAAAGCACAAGTGTTTAAACATCCCAAAACAGTTAGGGTTGAGTTTCCAGGGTCAGAAGAACTGACAGAAATTATGGAGGAAGCTTGGGCTACACCCAATAAGAAATATAGAATTCCAAAAGAATGGGATTCCTATTACCCTTTTCCAACTGGGGACTGTTTAAAAAGAGAAGTGCCTCCTAAGGTAGATATGCACGTCATTCGATTAGTGCAAAAATCTATTTTGCCATTACCATCAACATCATTAAATGATGTCACAGACAGAAGAGCGGATGGTTTTTTTAAAAACATATTTTCTCTGTCAGGGACAGTCATAAGGCCGGCTATGGTTTTAGCCTGGATGGCAAAAGCCGTAGCTGAATGGGCTGACGAACTGGAAAATGGGCTTTCAGCACCTACTAGGGAGCAGGAATCCCATATAGCTCATATGAAACAGGCTGCGCTATTCCTAGAAGCAGCAGCAATGGATATGGGTACGATTGCTTCCAAAGCGTAAGTCTTAACGGTAGCTGCTCGCAGAGCAATTTGGCTACGTACATGGAAAGCTGATTCAGAATCCAAGAAGGTTCTGGAAGCTTTGCCTTTTTTTTGGGAATATTCTTTTTGGTAAGGAATTGACAGATATTCTGGAGTCAGAGGCCGAATCCAAGAAGGTCAGGTTTCCTGCCAGTTATAACCCTAAGCCTAGGGGTTTGGGGTTTCGGCCATTTCAGTGGCAAGGTAAAACAAAAGGCAAAAATTATTCTAAAACAGACCCAGTACAATAAGTCTGGTAAAGCAAAGAAGCATTGGGCCACCAGAGGGCCAGCTTCTAAACCAGAACATACATCTCCAAACCAAAGGGTCCGGCGTTCCGGCCCTTTCGGGCTCAAGGAAAAGCAAAGGGAAAAAGTGATCGCAAGCAGCCCCAATACAATAAGTTTAGCAAGTCAAAAAACCATTGGGCTACCAGAGGGCCAGCTTTCAAACCAGAACAGAAACCATCAGCCTGATGGTGCGGGCCTCCACCTGGGGGACCCCAAGGTAGTGGGCAGACTTCTTCAGTTTGCACACATATGGCAGCAGTCGACAACAGATGCTTGGGTGCAAGAAGTGGTATCTCTGGGTTATGTTTTCCTTTTCAAGAAGCAGCCTCCTCAAAGGTTTTTTTGCACCAGCCCGTCTCATATAGAGGCGAAGGCCAGAGCTCTGCAAGAAGCAGTTCAGAAATTGCTTCAGTCCGGGGTAATTATTCCATTAACCCCGGCACAACGGGGGCAGGGTTTTTACTCCAACCTATTTTTGGTTCAGAAGCAAAATGAATCATTCCAGCAAATTCTCAATCTCAAAATGTTAAACAAATACATTTGGGTCCCAAGGTTCCACATAGAGACGTTGCGCTCCATAGTTTTGGCCATGGAACCGGGGGATTACATGGTATCTCTGGATACACAGGATGCTTACCTGCATGTGCCTATAGCACTATCACATCAGTGTTACCCCAGGTTCGCCATCCTCCAGCAACATTTTCAGTTCCAGGCCTTACCCTTTGGGTTAGCCACAGCCCTTAGAGTATTTACCAAAATGATGGTGGTTATGGCAGCTTATCTCCGCAAGAGGGGGATAAGGATTTTTCCATACCTCGACGATCTTTTAATCCTGGCACAATCCCAGGAACTGCTTTTGAGCCATCTCCAATAGACAATAACTTGTCTACAGAAACACGGATGGCTCATAAATTGGGCAAAATCATCTCTGATTCCGTCACAACGGATGATTCACTTGGGGGCTGTATTGGATTCAAGTTTGCAGAAAATATTTTTACCCCGGGAAAATATATCCAAGGTGCAGTTAATGACTCAGGAATTGTTACACAGTCAGACAATATCAATTCACGCAGCAATGCGAGTGATGGGTTTGATGGTGTCAACATTCGACATGGTGGAATATGCACAATTCCACTCAAGACCTCTGCAGCATCTGATTCTGACCAGATGGAATGGAGTACAACAGACAATAAAGAAACAAAATGATGATACTTCCTGTAAAGGTAAAATGGTCATTAGCCTAGTGGCTACAGACATCCCATCTCGACAAGGGGAGACCCTTTTGGATATCAGATTGGGAGATCCTGACAACAGATGCCAGTCTACAGGGCTGGGGAGCAGAAGACAATGGACCACAGAAGAAAGTCGCCTGCCAATAAACCTATTGGAACTACGGGCCATATACATGGCACTGGTTCAGGCAAAAGACATTCTGAAAGGAAAACCAGTCCAGATCTGCTCGGACAATATAACGGCAGTAGCATACCTCAACCATCAGGGAGGAACTCGCAGCCAAAGAGCAATGAAGGAGGTAAGTCACATACTAAAGTGGGCAGAACTCTATCTTCCACCATTGTCCGCAGTGTTTGTTCCAGGAGTCCTAACTGGGAAGCGGACTATCTCAGTCGACACACCATTCGAGAAAGCGAATGGGCCCCAGAAGTTTTTCATACTCTAGTAAACAAGTGGGGTTTGCCAAAGATAGATCTCATGGCGTCCCGTCTGAACAACAAAGTTCCGGCATACGGGTCAAGAACAAAGAATCCCAGAGCAATCCTAGTGGACGCACTGTCAGTGAAATGGGATTTTCAGCTGGCATATCTGTTTCCTCCAATCTCTCTGCTACCCAGGGTGGTGAGAAAAATAAAGCAAGCAGGGGGTGCCGTGATGCTAATAGCTCCGTCTTGGCCCAGAAGGCATTGGTACATAGATCTGCAGAGGATGTCGTTGGATGCTCCAATTCTGCTCCCTCAACCTCCAGATCTACTGATGCAGGGTCCATGTTATCACAGGCATCTGGATCGGCTGTCTTTGACGGCGTGGCTGTTGAAACCTCTATCCTGAAGTAAAGAGGTTTTTCACAACAGGTAATTCAAACTATGCTCAGAGCAAGGAAACCCTCCTCAGCTCGCATTTATCACCGAATATGACAAGCCTATATTCATTGGTGCAGTGAAAGAAGTATGGATCCAAAATCTTTCAGAGTATCCAGAATCTTAGATTTCCTTCAGGCAGGAATGGATAAGGGGTTGAAGGTGGCTTCCTTGAGAGTTCAAGTATCAGCATTGACTGTATGGTTCCAAAGGAAAATTGCCACTTTAAAGGATGTGCGTACTTTTTTCCAGGGAATGCTGCGCATTCAACCACCCTTTGTTCCTCCTGCAGTGCCTTGGGATTTAAGTCTGGTTCTCAAAGCCCTTCAATGGGCTCCGTTGAACAACTTAATAAAGTGGATCTTAAATGGTTGACAGCTAAAGTACTCTTTCTACTGACTATGGCATCTGCTATAAGAGTGTCAGATTTAGGAGCGCTGTCATGTAAAACTCCTTTTCTGATTTTTTTATCCAGATAAAGCAGTTCTCAGAACCAAGTCTGGTTATCTTCCTAAGGTGGTATCTAAGTTTCACCTTAATGAAGAAATTGTAGTCCTGGCTTTTCAGGTATCGGGACTTTCTGTGGGAGAAGCATCACTGGACGTGGTCCGGGCTTTAAAAATCTACATAGATCGTACTAGTGCCATCAGGAAAACAGATTCTCTCTTCATCCTCTATGGATTCCATAGGAGAGGTTGGCCTGCTAGTAAACAGACGCTGGCGAGATGGCTCCGAATGATAATATCAGAAGCTTATTCTCATGCAGATCTCCCTATTCCGGATAATGTCTCTGCTCACTCTACACGTAAGGTAGGTCCTTCTTGGGCAGCACAGCATGGTGCTTCAGCAGAACAGATATGTAGGGCAGCCACATGTTCTTCCATTAAACACTTTCATTAGACATTATGCCTTAGATACTTTTGCCTGTCATGACGCTGAATCAGGAGTGTCCCCACCACTAGAAACTGGTTTGGGAAGTCCCAATGTTATCCTGTGGATAACCTGTGGACCCTCCCGGAGAAATATCAGGATTTTGGTACTTACGGATAATTCCCTTTCTCCGATTCCACAGGCGCCACTGGAGTGCAGATACAATGGGGATATAGTAGGCAGTAACTGGGAGCTGGCACTTTAAATTTATAACCATGTGGACTAGCTCCTCCCCTACTATGTCCCCCCTCCAAGCCAGTCTAGTTAAAACTGTGCCCGAGGAGAGCTGGAAAAGACCAACGTTGAAGTAGAGGAGGTTCGCTTAATCCAGTTAAAACAAGATAACACCAAGGAAACCTGGAAACATAGTGAAAGGGTAACATGAACAAAACGAGCAATCACACAGTGACCTGCAAACAGATAAGTGAAGTTGGAGGAAACAGCGCTGGGTGGGCGTCCAATGGCCCCTGTGGAATCGGAGAAAGGGATTTATTGGTAAGTACCAAAATCCTGATTTCTCCTTCATTCACTAGGGGCCACTGGAATGCAGATACAATGGGGACGTCCCAGAGCTCCCAAGATGGGAGGTAGAGCACGGAGAGTCCTGCAAAACCGCCCGGCCAAACTGACACAGAGGCCACAAGTGTCAAACCTGTACAACGTGACAAACATATAAGGGCCCGACCAAGTGGCATCGAGACATGAAGTAGTCACGGAAACCCCGCGGGCGGCCGCCCACGAAGTTCCCACAGAGTGCGTAGAGTGCGCCGAAATGGAAGACCGAGGCTCTCGAGCAATCGCCAAATAAGCCCATCTGACGATCAGACGTATCCAACGTCTGCTGGGACACCGGCCATCCAGGATGGGAGCATCGTACAGAACAAAGAAGAAAACAAACTGTCGAAAAGTCAAAGCCATCTGTACATAAAGTTGGAGCTCCCTGACAACATCCAAAGATCACAAATCCGGTGAATCTGCCGAGAGGGCCGGAAAACACAAGTGGCTGATTTATATTAAAAGCGGACACCACCCTTGGAAGAAACGACATCTGATCATGAAGCTCAACCGTATCCTCCTGGAACATCCGGTAAGGAGGCCGACAATAGGGAAAAAGAGAGAGCGAGAGAGAGCCAAGCTTCCATCTGGTCAAAGCCAAAGCCAGGAGAAGGACCACCTTCCCGGTGAAAAAATACATCACCACCGACTCCAGAAATCAAATAACGGAGATTGCAGAAAAGTGAGAACCCATTTGAGGTCCCATGGTGCCGTTGGAGAGCAAAAAGGAGGCTGCATTTAGAGAACTCCCTGCAAGAAAATCCGAACTTCCGGCAGCAAGGCCAATCTCCTTTGGAAGAAAACCGAAAGAGCAGAGACCTGAATCGCCGCTGAACCAACTCGAGGCTCAGCCGAGAAAACCACCTGGAGAAAGCGAAGAAGGCGGCTAAATGAAAAATCGGAGGGGAAATTCTCGTCGTTCACCCCAGGCCACAAAAAGTTTCCAAAAGTGGTAATAGTGAGACGAGGTAACTGACTTCTGAGTTCGGAGAATAGTAGGTATAACCGAACGTGGAACTCCTTCTGTCTTAAAAGGTCTTGTTAACAGCCACGCCGTCAAACGAAGCCTGTGTAAGGCTAAACAAAGAAAAAGGACCCTGTTGAAGCAGATTGTCCCGGAGAGGCAGGAGCCAAGGCTCCTCTACTGACAACAGGTGCAGGGTGGAGTTCCAAGTCCTGCACGGCCAAACTGGAGCCACCAGGAAGACTAGCGTGCATACTCCTGTTATGCGTTGCAGAAATTGAGGTAGTAACAGGAAAGGAGGAAACATAAACTAACCAGAAGTTCCAAGGAGCCGTGAGGGCATGCACGGCTACAGCCGCCAGGGGTCTCGTCCGAGAGCAGTAAAGAGGCAGTTGAAGAGTCAGTCGGAACGTCATGAGGTCGATCGGAAGTCTCCCCCAACAGTAGACCAGCTGACAAAACTCCGGGGATGGAGTGTCCACTCACACGGGTGCCCTACCTGTCGGCTTGACCATCCCTGGAATGAAGATTGTTTGTTATCCTCTGCTTAGAGGAGGACGTTGGTGACCTCTCTCAGCGCCGCACTTGGCTGCAGAGAGAGACGCTGGTCCTGAAGAAGGAAAAATCCTCTGACAAACCATGTTGAGAATCAAAACCCAAGAACAGAAACTGTACGAGGGGCATAAATGAGAACCGTGCCGAATCAGAAGATCCTGGATCATCCGGATATTCAGAAGCAACCGATCTGCAGAGAGGGTCTCCAGCAGTAGATTGTCCAGCTAGGGAACAAATGTCACTCCCTGCTTGTGAAGTAAGGCCCTCCTGACTGCCATGACTTTCATAAACACTCTGGGAGCGGAAGAGAGACCAAACAGGAAAGGCCTAAAAGTGGAAATGAATATCCCACATCGCGAATCAGAGAAAAGCCCGATGAGGAAGCCAAATGGGAACCAGTAAGCAGGCATCCCTGATGTCTAAGGATGCCTAAATATCCCCGTTTCCAATAATGCGATGAAACAGGGATCAGCACCCTTGCGGATAGAAGCATCTGGAACGCTGCCTGCAGTACGACTCTCCTGCCGTCTGAAACCGGCAAACCCGTGGTGAAGAAACACTGAGGTGGTTGGACTCTAAAATCGAGTATGTAACCACAAGTGATGAGAAACCGAACCCAAGCATACCCAGGCCTCCCTGAAAAACCACAGACAAGTGCCCAACCTGGGTTCTCCCAGGAGGGAAAGAGGCCTGTCATGCGGTGGGTGTGGTGGAGGACCCACCATCAGACTGGGCCGAAGTTGTTAAACCTCGGCCTCTTAATTCGAGATACCCTGGCGACAGAGGTATCGCCACTGTCATAGCCTCGAAACCCGGAAAGGGGCACGAAAGGATCGAAAGGAAGGACCGATATAGGTCCGTCTCGGAGCTGTAGCAGCAGTGGAAAGAAAAGAGGACTTACCCCCAATGGCCTGAGAAATCCAGGCAGTAAGATCCTTCCCGACCAAGCCCGTAAAGGGCAACGCCTCTGCTGCCCACCTGGATTTAATTTTCGCCTGCCACTGTGGCAGCCCTAGAGGTCGCCGGGTTAAGATAGCCAAGGCGGAAATTCCAGCTCCGAGGATACAGACGTCCTTGGAGACCTCAAAAGAATATAAAGCAGATTTGTGAATATGATCTGCCAAAAGGTATCAGCTGATCCTGATGCAAACCATCCTTTAACCCAGAGGACAATTGTTCCCCAACAACCTACCTGCGCCGGACAAAGTAGAACCCCTGCTGCTACATTCTTCTCAGACGGCTCCTTCAGCGAGGTTGCACCAGAAACCGGCAGCTTCTTGTACCGGCGATACATCGAGAGGTATACAATTGGATAGGTCTCATATCATTTCCTGCTATCTGCTTGGAAAGGATAGGAAGGCAAACATTGTTTGATACCTGAAATTGTGCATCTGGATGTTTCCAGGCCGCCGTCAGGGGCACATCCAGCACATCCGAAACTGAAAAGGTCGCTATTAGTTCTTCATTGGCGCCCCGAGGGAAGTAAAAGGTCTAGTTCCGACTCATTTACCTGTAGCACCAGACGAACTGCTGCAAAAAGCGTCTCAATATCCTGAGATACTGGTTCATACTCCACAGAAAACCGACGTCATCAGCATCCTGGACATCTATTGCCTCCTCCAAGAGAGGCCTCTCATCCGCAGAGTCGTGTAACATCGAGGTTAGCAACCTCCTTTTAGAAACCTGGAGAGGAGAAATGACGGACGGGGTCCCTGGTTAACACTGACATTACCTGCATAAGCCGAGCTGTCCAAACAGGAGCGTCCTGCAGCTGCGTGGAGGGCTGAGCAGATGGCTCCGCTGTACAATCCTCGCATAACAGGGAATTCCGAGTGTTACGTTTAGTTAAACAAAAAGAGAAAAAAAGGCGGGTTAAAGAAGTGTAGCCCTATGTAATCCCTGCACTATAACGTGCAGTGACAGGCACGTTTCCCTTAAACGAAAAAATGGATAAGTAAAGGAATAGGCACTAATATCCACCAAATGTTGCTAATGATCTTTTCTTAAACAGGAAGTAGTACTAATTTCTGGTACCACAAATTTTTATTAAAGTGCATATGCAAGAACACTTAATATGAAACAAACATTAAAAACACACATTGTAGATGAATAATATCCTTAAAGTGTCGGCGCAGATTTAAGTCTTTCAAAGTATCTCACCAATTTTGTGGTGTGCAGGGGGATAAGATTAATTTAAAGCAAAAGGTGTTGGTCCCGGGCTAGAAGCACGGCACCACCACAGCTGGCATACGAACTTTTAGACACTGCTCCACTTCTATAATCACAGCAAGTCCGTGCGACGCGTTTCGGTCCGGGTGGACTTTCCTCAAGAACGGATGCTGTGCTCTGCTGCTATGAGGCTTTTTATCCCTCTAATCCGGATATTGATGGCCCCGTTTCCTCTCAAAAAAGGCGGTCAGAAGTGACGATTGCATGTCACCTCCGACTTCCGTTTGCGTTCCATTGACTCCGGGCGAAAATGACATATGACCCAGGCGGAAGTGACATGCGCGTGTCATCTCCTGCAGTCCGGGAATACACTTTACTTTCTCTCCAGAGCCCTTTCTTCTTCACAAGAAAAAAAAGATTAGTATAAAAAAAAAAGTTATTTTTAAATAAAGAACCTAGTACAATAGTAGTAGAAGAGGAGAAGAGTAAATACTAATTTTAAACCGAGATCTCGTTTTACCCCAAACATGTAAAAGGAGGAAGCATCAATTGTTTCAATTCTATAGTATCCAAAGAGATTAGAAAAATAGAGAAA
The DNA here is from genome assembly GCF_028390025.1 of Pseudophryne corroboree. Classification (NCBI taxonomy): domain Eukaryota; kingdom Metazoa; phylum Chordata; class Amphibia; order Anura; family Myobatrachidae; genus Pseudophryne; species Pseudophryne corroboree. The sequence continues at coordinate 322,475 of NW_026967601.1, read as the reverse complement.
CAAAAAAAAATGGAAGATGACCAAAAAAGAATCAGTGGCAGTGAAAATTTTGATGGAAGATCAAAATCTGATCATAAAACCTGCTGATAAAGGGGGAGGGGTCGTTTTAATGAATAAGATTGACTATATTAAGGAAATAGAGAGACAATTTAAAGGATCAGGAAACCTATAACAAATTGAAAGGGGGTCCAATTGAGAAAATTCTGCTGGATCTGACGAAAAGAGCTTTAGAAAAAGATAATTACAAAAAATGAGTCAGATTTTATAAATATTTCCGACCCCTCGACCCCTACTATTTATGTTCTACCTAAGAAACATAACAGTACCCATCCCCCAGGATGTCCTATAATCAGTGGTACAAATAGTATTACATCAAACCTATCTGCAGTAGTTGATTTCTATTTACAGCCACTAGTGTCAAAAACTATATCCTTTTTAAAAGATACTGGGGATTTTTTAAGAAAATTGGGAACCGTAAAGTGTGAACAAAATTGCACTTGAATCAGTGCTGATGTTAGTACTTTATACACGGTCATTGAATGGGATAAAGGGAAGGAAGCCATTCAGTTCTTTTTGGAAACTAGTGATTATTCAGAGGATCTTAAAGACTTTATTATAGAATCCATTGGTTTTATATTAATGAATAATTATTTTTATTTTAATGGCTCGTTCTTTTTACAACAGAAAGGTACAGCGATGGGCACCACGTTTGCCCCTAGTTGTGCTAATCTTTTTATGGCCCATTGGGAAATTCTTTCTATTGATAATTGAAGGGCCATAGGGGCAGACCTGGTGTCCTGGTGGCGTTTTATATATGGATGTGTTTTTTATCTGGCGTGGTGACGATGATTCTTTAAAAAACTTTTGTGAAATTTTAAATCAAAATGGTCATAATATGAATTTTACTTACACAAAAAGCAAAGAAAGCCTCACTTTTTTAGATTTAGTTGTCTATATAGAAAATCAAGAAATATGTACCAAAACACATAGAAAAGATACTGACTCTAATGCCTATATTAACACAAATAGTGAGCATCACGCAAGATGGCTTGAAAATATCCCATTGGGACAATTTAAACGCCTAAAAAGAAACTGTACCAATGAGGCTATTTTGGAAGTACAATTAGAAGAAATGTCCCAGAGATTTGAGAATAAGGGATACACAGAGAGTAATCTAATTGAGGCAAAAAAATAAAGTCTAGTAAAGAGAGAAGACCTTTTGAAAGAAAACAGAAAAAGAAGGAAGAAGAAAATACCCCTTTCGAATGGGCTTTTATTACCCAATATGGATCACATTTTAGAAAAATAGAAAGTATTTTTAAGAAAAATTGGAGAATTTTAAAAGATGATCCAGTTTTAGGAACTTCCCTGCCAGATAAACCAGTTTTTATCTATAAAAAAGCGAAATCACTGAAGGACAAATTAGTAAGAAGTAGTCTTGTTGAAAATACCATAGTGAGGAATTGCACGAAAGGTTTCCACCATTGTGGAACTTGTGCAATGTGCAAAGCCACTACCAAAACCAACATTTCAAAGAAAATAACCAAATTTGAAGTAAATAGGAAGAAATATAAAATAAATAATTTTATTACTTGCCATTCAAAGAATGTGTTATATATGTTGGAGTGTAAGTGTGGCCAAATTTATGTAGGAAAGACCTCACGAGCGTTAAAGACTCGGGCAGCGGAACATGTCTACAATATAAAGAAGGGACTTATGACACATCCGCTTTCCGAGCATTTTTGCAACAAACATGGAAAGGGAGTAGAACATTTAAAACAATTTTTAAGTATTCAACAAGTCAAATCAAATTGGAGGAACAAAAATATAGAGAAATTGTTAGCACAAGGGGAGATGAGATGGATAATTGAATTAAACACACTCAAACCCATGGGCCATAATGTAGATTTCGAATTAAAATGGTTTTTGGATTAATTTTTGTTTAAAATTCTTACTTGCTATAATTATTTCTTTTTCTTTCATGTACTGCAAGGAACATATTGCAAGATAGAACAAGGAAAGTCTTCCACTCCGTTATAGGGTATGACTTTGCGGGAATACTAAGTACGGAAATAGTTTTTGGAGTGGTAGACTAGTACTTGTTCTTGATGAAGAGAAAATTCTATTTTGGAATTAATGAGAAGTTACCTGTTACTACAAAAGAAGAAAATTCTATCCTTTGGGAAAAAGTTTATTGTGACCCTATGAGAAGAAAATCTACTTTTAAGAAGAAGTTTATTATAAGCTTATTTAACCCCTTTTTTTCGAAAATGGAGATGTGGAAAGGAAAAAATAGAAGGCCGGTTTTTGTTTGTTTCTCGTTTTTTTCATTTGTGAAAAAGAAAAGGGCTCTGGAGAGAAAGTAAATTGTATTCCCGGACTGCAGGAGATGACATGTGCATGTCACTTCCGCCCGGGTCATATGTCATTTCCGCCCGGAGTCAATGGAACGCAAACGGAAGTCGGAGGTGACACGCAAACGTCCCTTCCGACCGCCGTTTTTGAGAGGAAACGGGGACATCAATATCCGGATTAGAGGGATAAAAAGCCTCATAGCAGCAGAGCACAGCATCCATTCTTGAGGAAAGTCCACCTGGACCGAAACGCGTTGCACGGACTTGCTGCGATTATAGAAGTGGAGCAGTGTCTGAAAGACTCACCTTGGGAGTTCGTATGCCAGCTGCGGTGGTGCCGTGCTTCTAGCCCGGGACCAACACCCTTTGCTTTAAATTAAGCTTAGCCCACCGCACCCCACAAAATTGGCGAGATACTTTGAAAGAGTTAAATCAGTACTGACACTTTAAGGACATTATTCATCTACAATGTGTGTTTTTAATGTTTGCTTTATATTAAGTGTTCTTGCATATGCACTTTAATAAAAATTTGTGGTACCGGAAATTAGTACTACTTCCTGTTTAAGAAAAGATCATTAGCAACATTTGGTGGATATTAGTGACTATTCCTTTACTTAGCCAGTTTTTCGCTCATTGTCTAAAGGAGATTGGTGTTTCTTCTTTTTAAAGTATTGGAGGCTGCTTATAACCACCTTAAACCAGCGCAATAGGAGGTACATACATTTGGACGTTTCCCTTAAAGTTACAGTAGTTTTTGTTGGGATTCAAACCCGGGTCTCTGTGTTCAGATGTCCCCACTATTAGCATACTGAGCCACAGCGGCTATTTGGCTGATGCCACACACATTCCCCAAATTACAAACAGTATTAGTACCAAGTGTCGTTGTTAATAGACTCTGGTCGTAGCCCACTACAAGAAAAAAGTAGAGGGGAACTAAAGGACGGGGCCTGGGAAGGGATTACAGCCCTAGAGAGCCCTTCGACTGATTTCGCTGTGGAACGAGCCCATGCTGGTTCAGGCTCCGGTATCGGGACAAGCTGTTGGAATCGGTCCACCTCTCTATCTTCCCGAGAGGCCTTCAGTTCCCCAGTCAACAGGGACATAACCTCTGTGAGCTGTGTTGTCCAAACAGGGGTGCTCTGGGGTTCTGATGAGGGCTGAGCAGATGGCTCTGACCCACAATCCTCACATTAAAGGGAATTTTCAGCCTGTCCCTGGGTGAATTTTGCAGAACACTTCTGGCATTGGAAAATCTGCTGTGCTGCCTTGGAGTCCTTTCCTGCCATGGCAGCACCTGTCACACTACCACACACACACACAGCAATAAGCAGAAGGGGAGGGAGGGGGGGGGGGGGGGGGAGCAGGGAGAAGCGCAGCCAAAGCAGCCCTATGTATCCTGCATGTTATTGTGCAGAGTCAGGCACTATTAATAAAGTACAGGTACCTCATCAATCCCTAGTGCCCCCAGTCCCAACTGAAACTGCTCACTGTGCCTGGAATGAAGCCGCTAAGTTCCCCCTCTCCGCCCTGCGTTGTAAAATGGCCGCCAGAGCGCGCTGAGCCCGGCTGTCCAGAGCGGGATTAAGCTCTGCCCCTCCGTAATGGTGACAAATTCAAAATTGCAAAGGCGCCTCTGTTAAGCTGTATTCCCGTGCCGGCTATGTGAGCCGTGACCGGGGCCGGAGAGCAGAGCGGGGAGTGGGGGAGAGCGGGGGGAATGTGAGCTGCGGCCGGGGCCGGAGATCAGAGCTGGGAGCGGGGGGTTTGTACTCACCGCTGCTGCAGGATCCTGATGGAGTGGCCCCGACACGCGCTGCACGCAGCAGTGTCCGGCCACTTGTACTCACCGCTGCTGCAGGATCCTGATGGAGTGGCCCCGACACGCGCTGCACGCAGCAGTGTCCGGCCACTTGTACTCACCGCTGCTGCAGGATCCTGATGGAGTGGCCCGACACGCGCTGCACGCAGCAGTGTCCGGCCACTTGTACTCACCGCTGCTGCAGGATCCTGATGGAGTGGCCCGACACGCGCTGCACGCAGCAGTGTCCGGCCACTTGTACTCACCGCTGCTGCAGGATCCTGATGGAGTGGCCCCGACACGCGCTGCACGCAGCAGTGTCCGGCCACTTGTACTCACCGCTGCTGCAGGATCCTGATGGAGTGGCCCGACACGCGCTGCACGCAGCAGTGTCCGGCCACTTGTACTCACCGCTGCTGCAGGATCCTGATGGAGTGGCCCCGACACGCGCTGCACGCAGCAGTGTCCGGCCACTTGTACTCACCGCTGCTGCAGGATCCTGATGGAGTGGCCCCGACACGCGCTGCACGCAGCAGTGTCCGGCCACTTGTACTCACCGCTGCTGCAGGATCCTGATGGAGTGGCCCCGACACGCGCTGCACGCAGCAGTGTCCGGCCACTTGTACTCACCGCTGCTGCAGGATCCTGATGGAGTGGCCCCGACACGCGCTGCACGCAGCAGTGTCCGGCCACTTGTACTCACCGCTGCTGCAGGATCCTGATGGAGTGGCCCCGACACGCGCTGCACGCAGCAGTGTCCGGCCACTTGTACTCACCGCTGCTGCAGGATCCTGATGGAGTGGCCCCGACACGCGCTGCACGCAGCAGTGTCCGGCCACTTCTACTCACCGCTGCTGCAGGATCCTGATGGAGTGGCCCCGACACGCGCTGCACGCAGCAGTGTCCGGCCACTTATACTCACCGCTGCCAAGGATCCTGATGGAGTGGCCCCGACACGCGCTGCACGCAGCAGTGTCCGGCCACTTATACTCACCGCTGCCAAGGATCTTCTGCTGACGGAGCAGCCATGACACGCGCCGCAGGCAGCGGTGTCCGGCCGGTCTCCGGAGAGTTCAGTGTCTCCTTCAGCCGGGGACTATTCCAAGCCGCACGCAGCTGCAATGGGACCCAGCCGGCAGCTCCCGCAGTGCAGACTGGCAGAGGCAGAGCTGACAGTCTGTGAAGAAAGAAGTAAAAAAAAAAAAAAAAAAAACATTTTTAAGAGAAAACCGAAGAGTGACCGGCTCCCTTGGGCACAAAATAAAGACTGGCTTGGAGGGGGGACATAGTAGGGGAGGAGCTAGTCACATGGTTATAAATTTAAAGTGCCAGCTCCCAGTTACTGCCTACTATCTCCCCATTGTAACTGCGCTCCAGTGTCCCCTAGTGGATGAAGGGGAAATATACGTTATAGTAAGAACTTACTGTTGATAACGGTATTTCTCCTATGTCCACAGGTTTCCACAGGGATCCCACCCTGACGCACCTGATTTGAGAATCTTTATACTCGCTAACCTCTTCCCTCTTGCATGGAAGGGTGTGCATGTGTGTTCTTATCGCCTGAATAGGGTTCTACATAATGCTCCTGCCTAAATGCTTTGGAATATATGGACGAGCCAGTTGCATCCTGGGAGGCCTGAAAGCTTGTGATCATTTGGTACCAATCTGCTGTCGCTCCATCATATCCCAATGTTATCCTGTGGAAACCTGTGGACATAGTAGAAATACCGTTATCAACGGTAAGTTCTTACCATAACGTATATTTCTGCCTCTACTTTACAGACGGGACCGTTCATTGCTGCCTCTACTCCACAGACGGGACCGTTCATTGCTGCCTCTACTCCACAGACGGGACCGTTCATTGCTGCCTCTACTCCACAGACGGGACCGTTCAGTACTGCCTCTACTCCACAGACGGGAACGTTCATTGCTGCCTCTACTCTACAAACGGGAACGTTCATTTCTGCCTCTACTCTACAAACGGGAACGTTCATTTCTGCCTCTACTCTACAGACGGGACCGTTCATTGCTGCCTCTACTCCACAGACGGGACCGTTAATTTATGCCTCTACTCTACAGACGGGACCGTTCATTTCTGCCTCTACTCTACAGACGGGACCGTTCATTTCTGCCTCTACTCTACAGACCTACTCTACAGACGGGACCGTTCATTTCTGCCTCTACTCCACAGACGGGACCGTTCATTGCTGCCTCTACTCCACAGACGGGACCGTTCATTGCTGCCTCTACTCCACAGACGGGACCGTTCAGTACTGCCTCTACTCCACAGACGGGAACGTTCATTGCTGCCTCTACTCTACAAACGGGAACGTTCATTTCTGCCTCTACTCTACAAACGGGAACGTTCATTTCTGCCTCTACTCTACAGACGGGACCGTTCATTGCTGCCTCTACTCCACAGACGGGACCGTTAATTTATGCCTCTACTCTACAGACGGGACCGTTCATTTCTGCCTCTACTCTACAGACGGGACCGTTCATTTCTGCCTCTACTCTACAGACGGGACCGTTCATTTCTGCCTCTACTCCACAGACGGGACCGTTCATTGCTGCCTCTACTCCACAGACGGGACCGTTCATTTCTGCCTCTACTCTACAGACGGGACCGTTCATTTCTGCCTCTACTCTACAAACGGGACCGTTCATTGCTGCCTCTACTCCACAGACGGGACCGTTCATTGCTGCCTCTACTCCACAGACGGGACCGTTCATTGCTGCCTCTACTCCACAGACGGGACCGTTCATTTCTGCCTCTACTCCACAGACGGGACCATTCATTGCTGCCTCTACTCCACAGACGGGACCGTTCATTGCTGCCTCTACTCCACAGACGGGACCGTTCATTGCTGCCTCTACTCTACAGACGGGACCGTTCATTCCTGCCTCTACTCCACAGACGGGACCGTTCATTTCTGCCTCTACTCTACAGACGGGACCGTTCATTTCTGCCTCTACTCCACAGACGGGACCGTTCATTGCTGCCTCTACTCTACAGACGGGACCGTTCATTTCTGCCTCTACTCTACAGACGGGACCGTTCATTTCTGCCTCTACTCTACAGACGGGACCGTTCATTTCTGCCTCTACTCCACAGACGGGACCGTTCATTTCTGCCTCTACTCTACAGACGGGACCGTTCATTTCTGCCTCTACTCCACAGACGGGACCGTTCATTGCTGCCTCTACTCCACAGACGGGACCGTTCATTGCTGCCTCTACTCCACAGACGGGACCGTTCATTGCTGCCTCTACTCCACAGACGGGACCGTTCATTGCTGCCTCTACTCCACAGACGGGACCGTTCATTTCTGCCTCTACTCTACAGACGGGACCGTTCATTTCTGCCTCTACTCCACAGACGGGACCGTTCATTTCTGCCTCTACTCTACAGACGGGACCATTCATTGCTGCCTCTACTCCACAGACGGGACCGTTCATTTCTGCCTCTACTCTACAGACGGGACCGTTCATTTCTGCCTCTACTCCACAGACGGGACCGTTCATTGCTGCCTCTACTCCACAGACGGGACCGTTCATTGCTGCCTCTACTCTACAGACAGGACCGTTCATTTCTGCCTCTACTCTACAGACGGGACCGTTCATTTCTGCCTCTACTCTACAGACGGGACCGTTCATTTCTGCCTCTACTCTACAGACGGGACCGTTCATTTCTGCCTCTACTCTACAGACGGGACCGTTCATTTCTGCCTCTACTCCACAGACGGGACCGTTCGTTTCTGCCTCTACTCTACAGACGGAACCGTTCGTTTCTGCCTCTACTCCACAGACGGGACCGTTCATTGCTGCCTCTACTCCACAGATGGGACCGTTCATTTCTGCCTCTACTCCACAGACGGGACCGTTCATTTCTGCCTCTACTCCACAGACGGGACCGTTCATTTCTGCCTCTACTCCACAGACGGGACCGTTCATTTCTGCCTCTACTCCACAGACGGGACCGTTCATTTCTGCCTCTACTCCACAGACGGGACCGTTCATTGCTGCCTCTACTCCACAGACGGGACCGTTCATTGTTGCCTCTACTCTACAAACGGGAACGTTCATTGCTGCCTCTACTCTACAAACGGGACCTTCATTCCTGCTACTACTCAAAAGTATGGGGGATGCTTGGACTGTACACCAGTATTAAATTTGACAAGTATTTTCTATTTAGTTTTAGTCGCTTACTTAAAATTGTAGTTGGTTTAAAGTCCCAATTTTGTCTTTTTCTTTTACTTCGTTTTAGTCAGTGGATCAGTTTTCATTTTAGTCACAATTTTATTCACTGTTTAGTCATAACTTTTGCAAATAGATTACTGAATGGTTTGCTGAAGAACATTTCTCTAAAATTCCCTTGAGAAGGGGCCAGCTCGAGGTCTCTCTGCTCCCTAGGCAAAGCTTCAGCCTAGCACCCTATAACCTGCAACCGGCACCAGTATTCTGCACGCCAGCATCCCGTCCAGCCAACTACATCCCTTTAATTGTATCTGTATATATACATATATATATACACACACACACACACACACAGACATACATATATGTGTATGCTCCTTATAGTGCTCCATCCCCCCATCTGTAGGATCATTACTGTCCCGCATACAGAGACATCCTTCAGTTTTTTGCTAGATGAATTCAGTGGTGCCCTACAGTGACCGGTGCCCCTTGGCAGCCGCCTAAAGCTGCCTAATGGTAGAGCCGGCCTTGCTTGAGAAGTTTGCATACCTTAACTATGTGTTTAGTAATCTTGGCTCAGTAGGCTGAGAATGTGTTACATACCGACTCTGACTTACCTTAGTGCTCCCATATAGCATTAGTAATCTAGGCTCAATAGGCTGAGAATGTGTTACATACCAACTCTGACTTACTTTAGTGCTCCCATGTAGCATTAGTAATCTAGGCTCAATAGGCTGAGAATGTGTTACATACTGACTCTGACTTACCTTAGTGCTCCCATATAGCATTAGTAATCTAGGCTCAATAGGCTGAGAATGTGTTACATACCGACTCTGACTTACCTTAGTGCTCCCATGTAGCATTAGTAATCTAGGCTCAATAGGCTGAGAATGTGTTACATACTGACTCTGACTTACCTTAGTGCTCCCATATAGCATTAGTAATCTAGGCTCAATAGGCTGAGAATGTGTTACATACTGACTCTGACTTACGTTAGTGCTCCCATATAGCATTAGTAATCTAGGCTAAGGATGTGTTACATACCAATAAAACAAGTAGTATGGCTGTGAAACACTAGGTAGGGCGCGAATATACATGTGAATGAAAAAAAGTGCATACAATACATTCATTTTAATTCCGTGTTGGTTTTTTTTTCCTTCTTAAGCAGGGATTTCAGCAGAATGCATGTAAAGATATGAAATACAATGTGTAATATTGTCATAGAAACGTTTCTCAATGTAACCATTTTCAGCAAGGTCCTCAATAGGTCTATTCCTTCCAAAGATTTCAAGTCATAAAGAAACCCAGATAGGAGTCCATTTGCCCTATTCACCGTGAGTGTGGTACGCCTATATCGCCATCCCATCTACACATAAGATACCTATATATGTATGTTATTGCATCCCTTAAAGTGAGTTCGTGTACGCACTCTTTCCAGGTATTCTACTTTCCTGTGGGTGAAGGCTCTACACTTATTGGAAGGAATAAGATACCTTCATGTGCTTATAACAAGGTTTTTATTGTGAGTTCGGTACGCCATTTCCACCTATTGAGGACCTTGCTGAATATTGTTACAATGAGAAACGTTTCTATGACAATACTACACATTGTATTTCATATATCTTTACATGCATTCTGCAGAAATCCCTGATGGAAAAGGAAAACACGGAATACCATCTTCCTCATTACAAGGAATGTATTGTATGCACATGTATATTAGTGTTTCACAGTCATACTACTTGTTCTGGGGTGTAGTACGGTCTGCCGGTGGTCGGGCATCCCGGCGACCAGCATACCGGCGCTGGGAGCCCGACCGCCGACTTACCGACAGTGTGGTGAGCACAAATGAGCCCCTTGCGGGCTCGCCTCGCGCCACGCTATCTTATTCTCTCTCCAGGGGGATCGTGGACCCCCACGAGGGAGAATAAGTGTTGGTATGCCGGCTGTCGGGATTCCGGCGCCGGTATACTGTGCGCCAGGATCCCGACATCCGGCATACTGAAGACCACCCCTTGTTCTGTACCCTCCTTATGACTGAGAGACACTAATTGCGGCAGCTTTCAGCGCACATTTCTCAGATCCACATTTTTTGTTGTATTGTTACATACTAAGGGGGTCATTCTGACCCGACTGCACGCTGCAGGGCTACGATCAACTCGGAATCACCCCCTAAATCTGACTTACCGTGATACTCCTATATATATTATATACAATGTAACGCCTTAAGTTTTTCAGAACAAACAGCTGCAATACACAACCCTGTTTCCTTCACAGCCGATGTATTTTCTGCAAATATCTAGAACACATAAATGTTCTTTAAAAAATTAATACCCTACTCCCAGTGCTAATTTTGACAAGGATTTAATTTAGTTTTAGTGGCTTTTTTTTGCTTTGTTTTAGGTTAGGGTTAGCCCGTGGATCTCAGTTTTCATTTTAGTCCTTTAATAAAATGTAGCCGCCGATTAATACTATTAATAAAAATTTTCGTCAACAAAATGAACACTGCTGCACACCCTATTATAAACATAAGAGGTGCTACCATGCTGAGACTTGTAGTACTCCTGCCCTATTTTTAATGATTTAAATGTGTATTTACATTTTCTTTTCAACTACAAGTCTCAGCAAGGTAGAATTAGGGTGAACAATCCACACCCCTCCCCTCCTCTATATTTGTGTATATATTGCACACTTGAAGGACGAGGCTTTGTATTAGCAGTAGCACCCCTCCCATATGCCCTTAGGTGATTTTAATAAACACATGTTCCTACATCGCTACAGATGTGTCCTCACATCTTTTCTCCGTGCGCTATAAGTCGTGTTACACATAATGCGCGAGAGCCGTGTGACTCAGTAGTGACAAGCATCTTTTTTTTGCGATTTTTCCCCCCGTAAAATAGTATCTTAATCGCAAAATAATATAATAGGACGCACAAGCAGCTATAATAGGATGCACAAGCAGCTATAATAATATAATAGGACGCACAAGCAGCTATAATAATATAATAGGACGCACAAGCAGCTATAATAGGATGCACAAGCAGCTATAATAATATAATAGGACGCACAAGCAGCTATAATAGGACGCACAAGCAGCTATAATAATATAATAGGACGCACAAGCAGCTATAATAGGATGCACAAGCAGCTATAATAATATAATAGGATGCACAAGCAGCTATAATAATATAATAGGACGCACAAGCAGCTATAATAATATAATAGGACGCACAAGCAGCTATAATAGGATGCACAAGCAGCTATAATAATATAATAGGACGCACAAGCAGCTATAATAATATAATAGGACGCACAAGCAGCTATAATAATATAATAGGACGCACAAGCAGCTATAATAGGATGCACAAGCAGCTATAATAATATAATAGGACACACAAGCAGCTATAATAATATAATAGGACGCACAAGCAGCTATAATAATATAATCGGACGCACAAGCAGCTATAATAATATAATAGGACGCACAAGCAGCTATAATAGGACGCACAAGCAGCTATAATAATATAATAGGACGCACAAGCAGCTATAATAATATAATAGGACGCACAAGCAGCTATAATAATATAATAGGACGCACAAGCAGCTATAATAGGACGCACAAGCAGCTATAATAATATAATAGGACGCACAAGCAGCTATAATAATATAATAGGACGCACAAGCAGCTATAATAATATAATAGGACGCACAAGCAGCTATAATAGGACGCACAAGCAGCTATAATAATATAATAGGACGCACAAGCAGCTATAATAATATAATAGGACGCACAAGCAGCTATAATAATATAATAGGACGCACAAGCAGCTATAATAGGATGCACAAGCAGCTATAATAATATAATAGGACGCACAAGCAGCTATAATAATATAATAGGACGCACAAGCAGCTATAATAATATAATAGGACGCACAAGCAGCTATAATAATAATATAATAGGACGCACAAGCAGCTATAATAATATAATAGGACGCACAAGCAGCTATAATAATATAATAGGACGCACAAGCAGCTATAATAATATAATAGGACGCACAAGCAGCTATAATAATATAATAGGACGCACAAGCAGCTATAATAATATAATAGGACGCACAAGCAGCTATAATAGGATGCACAAGCAGCTATAATAATATAATAGGATGCACAAGCAGCTATAATAATATAATAGGATGCACAAGCAGCTATAATAATATAATAGGATGCACAAGCAGCTATAATAATATAATAGGACGCACAAGCAGCTATAATAATATAATAGGACGCACAAGCAGCTATAATAATATAATAGGACGCACAAGCAGCTATAATAGGATGCACAAGCAGCTATAATAATATAATAGGACGCACAAGCAGCTATAATAATATAATAGGACGCACAAGCAGCTATAATAATATAATAGGACGCACAAGCAGCTATAATAATATAATAGGACGCACAAGCAGCTATAATAATATAATAGGACGCACAAGCAGCAATAATAGGATGCACAAGCAGCTATAATAATAATATAATAGGACGCACAAGCAGCTATAATATAATAGGACGCACAAGCAGCTATAATAATATAACAGGACGCACAAGCAGCTATAATAATATAATAGGACGCACAAGCAGCTATAATAATATAATAGGACGCACAAGCAGCTATAATAATATAATAGGACGCACAAGCAGCTATAATAATATAATAGGACGCACAAGCAGCTATAATAATATAATAGGACGCACAAGCAGCTATAATAATATAATAGGACGCACAAGCAGCTATAATAGGATGCACAAGCAGCTATAATAATATAATAGGACGCACAAGCAGCTATAATAATATAATAGGACGCACAAGCAGCTATAATAATATAATAGGACGCACAAGCAGCTATAATAATATAATAGGACGCACAAGCAGCTATAATAATAATATAATAGGACGCACAAGCAGCTATAATAATATAATAGGATGCACAAGCAGCTATAATAATATAATAGGACGCACAAGCAGCTATAATAATATAATAGGACGCACAAGCAGCTATAATAATATAATAGGACGCACAAGCAGCTATAATAATATAATAGGACGCACAAGCAGCTATAATAGGATGCACAAGCAGCTATAATAATATAATAGGATGCACAAGCAGCTATAATAATATAATAGGACGCACAAGCAGCTATAATAATATAATAGGACGCACAAGCAGCTATAATAATATAATAGGACGCACAAGCAGCTATAATAGGATGCACAAGCAGCTATAATAATATAATAGGATGCACAAGCAGCTATAATAATATAATAGGACGCACAAGCAGCTATAATAATATAATAGGACGCACAAGCAGCTATAATAGGATGCACAAGCAGCTATAATAATATAATAGGACGCACAAGCAGCTATAATAATATAATAGGACGCACAAGCAGCTATAATAATATAATAGGACGCACAAGCAGCTATAATAGGACGCACAAGCAGCTATAATAATATAATAGGACGCACAAGCAGCTATAATAATATAATAGGACGCACAAGCAGCTATAATAATATAATAGGACGCACAAGCAGCTATAATAATATAATAGGACGCACAAGCAGCTTCTGCTGAGTAAAGTGATATGCAGCATGCCTGTATTCTGTGGGTGACTGTGACAGCAATCTTATTACATTCATTACAAAGGAGAATATTAATTCAACCATATCTGTTCAATAGACAATCTTAGCAGCAGTGAGGTTAAAGTACAAGGTTAATCAATTAAATCTTTCAATCTAGATCTTTTAATACTATCTATAAAATAGCCAATATATGTCCAATAAATGTGTCTATAATAGAGGGGCTCAGTGGATAAGAGGCACATGGCACATCTACATGTCAAGTCGCTTCTCTCATCCAGCGTCTACTCCACTAACCTCTAACATAGCGGTACGTACACATTTCTCATCAGCAGCAAAATACAAATCCCTGCCATTATATTTCAAGACACAGCTAGCTGAAAAGAGGCCAAGGAATTTTGGGGCAGGTGCCTTTTCCCACTGAGCCGCTCAGCTGCACGGTCCTGTAAAACCATTTACCACTGCAGGGGGGCAGAGCGTTAGATGGGAGCGACTGTCACTCACAAGCAGCCAATACTTACCTCATAGCGGATGAATTATGGCTGCCAATGCTGGGATCTACGTGGGGCGTGGCTCGTCATAGGGAGCGTGACGCGGCAAAAGAAGCAGTGGGTGAGGGCGTGGCTATACAATCATGTAATCATAGCCACACCCGTAGCGGGGGGCGTGGCTTAGATGAAGCGATTCAGCATTGGTCACACTTTACTCGGTAAGTGGGCGGTTGGGTGGCGAGATTGTGGGCAGACCCAGAGAAACTTGCCCACTTTCCCGGGGAGCGCCCCGATTTTTGGGAGCGTAGGCAATGATGATTTACCTTGATTGCACAATAAATGTATTTGCCCCCCACTGCATTGCACCATGGCTTATCCCAGCACACAGTTACTCCTTTGCTTTGCTCCCAGCTATGATTGAGCTGCGTCTGCAGGACAGTAAGACCTGAGCCTGGTTCCATGTAACGAGTATTACTGCTCAGAAGGCTGGGAACTGGCGGCTCATCAGAACGCACCAGGCCTAGGAGCGTCAGTCACAACGTCATTATTACTCACCTGAAGAAACATGATTTCCCGGAACGTTCGCTGTAATGGAGGAAGACGACAGCAGGTTAGTGACACATGCTACTGACATACAGCAATGTCCCTCTCACATAGAAGCAGACGCCTCACCTGAGCATCTGTCCGGTTCCGAAACGCATCAAAGATTTTTTTCACAGCAACAATTTCTCCGCTTTTGCGATCGATTGCTTTCCACACTATGCCGTAAGCCTGCAGTTATAACAAGCATTGTAGCATGAGTATGACTGAGACCACAGACATGAATGAAAGGAGAACAAAGACACAATGACATTAACATAAAACAAAATCACATAATTAAATAGAAAATAAAATGTACAATGAATTGCTACAAAATAACTGAATAAAATATGTACACAGCGCTGAACTGGCAATGCCTGTGTATACAAAACACTCCGACTACCAGAATCGCTGTATACGTTATTGCTGGGCAATGCCTGTGTGTACAAAACACTCCGACTACCAGAATCTCTGTATACGTTATTGCTGGGCAATGCCTGTGTATACAAAACACTCCGACTACCAGAATCTCTGTATACGTTATTGCTGGGCAATGCCTGTGTGTACAAAACACTCCGACTACCAGAATCTCTGTATACGTTATTGCTGGGCAATGCCTGTGTATACAAAACACTCCGACTACCAGAGTCTCTGTATACGTTATTGCTGGGCAATGCCTGTGTATACAAAACACTCCGACTACCAGAATCTCTGTATACGTTATCGCTGGGCAATGCCTGTGTATACAAAACACTCCGACTACCAGAATCTCTGTATACGTTATTGCTGGGCAATGCCTGTGTATACAAAACACTCCGACTACCAGAATCTCTGTATACGTTATTGTTGGGCAATGCCTGTGTATACAAAACACTCCGACTACCAGAATCTCTGTATACGTTATTAGAGGGCAATGCCTGTGTGTACAAAAAACTCCGACTACCAGAATCTCTGTATACGTTATTAGAGGGCAATGCCTGTGTATACAAAACACTCCGACTACCAGAATCTCTGTATACGTTATCGCTGGGCAATGCCTGTGTATACAAAACACTCCGACTACCAGAATCTCTGTATACGTTATTAGAGGGCAATGCCTGTGTACAAAACACTACGACTACCAGAATCTCTGTATACGTTATTAGAGGGCAATGCCTGTGTGTACAAAACACTCCGACTACCAGAATCTCTGTATACGTTATCGCTGGGCAATGCCTGTGTATACAAAACACTCCGACTACCAGAATCTCTGTATACGTTATCGCTGGGCAATGCCGGTGTATACAAAACACTCCGACTACCAGAATCTCTGTATACGTTATTAGAGGGCAATGACTGTGTATACAAAACACTCCGACTACCAGAATCTCTGTATACGTTATCGCTGGGCAATGCCTGTGTATACAAAACACTCCGACTACCAGAATCTCTGTATACGTTATCGCTGGGCAATGCCTGTGTGTACAAAACACTCCGACTACCAGAATCTCTGTATACGTTATTGCTGGGCAATGCCTGTGTGTACAAAACACTCCGACTACCAGAATCTCTGTATACGTTATTGCTGGGCAATGCCTGTGTACAAAACACAACTACCAGAATCTCTGTATACGTTATTGCTGGGCAATGCCTGTGTGTACAAAACACTCCGACTACCAGAATCTCTGTATACGTTATTAGAGGGCATTGCCTGTGTATACAAAACACTCCCGACTACCAGAATCTCTGTATACGTTATTGCTGGGCAATGCCTGTGTATACAAAACACTCCCGACTACCAGAATCTCTGTATACGTTATTGCTGGGCAATGCCTGTGTGTACAAAACACTCCGACTACCAGAATCTCTGTATCCGTTATTGCTGGGCAATGCCTGTGTGTACAAAACACTCCGACTACCAGAATCTCTGTATATGTTATTAGAGGGCAATGCCTGTGTGTACAAAACACTCCGACTACCAGAATCTCTGTATACGTTATTGCTGGGCAATGCCTGTGTGTACAAAACACTCCGACTACCAGAATCTCTGTATACGTTATCGCTGGGCAATGACTGTGTGTACAAAACACTCCGACTACCAGAATCTCTGTATACGTTATCGCTGGGCAATGCCTGTGTGTACAAAACACTCCGACTACCAGAATCTCTGTATACGTTATTGCTGGGCAATGCCTGTGTACAAAACACTCCGACTACCAGAATCTCTGTATACGTTATTGCTGGGCAATGCCGGTGTATACAAAACACTCCGACTACCAGAATCTCTGTATACGTTATTAGAGGGCAATGCCTGTGTATACAAAACACTCCCGACTACCAGAATCTCTGTATACGTTATTGCTGGGCAATGCCGGTGTATACAAAACACTCCGACTACCAGAATCTCTGTATACGTTATTAGAGGGCAATGCCTGTGTATACAAAACACTCCCGACTACCAGAATCTCTGTATACGTTATTGCTGGGCAATGCCTGTGTATACAAAACACTCCCGACTACCAGAATCTCTGTATACGTTATTGCTGGGCAATGCCTGTGTGTACAAAACACTCCGACTACCAGAATCTCTGTATACGTTATTGCTGGGCAATGCCGGTGTATACAAAACACTCCGACTACCAGAATCTCTGTATACGTTATTAGAGGGCAATGCCTGTGTATACAAAACACTCCCGACTACCAGAATCTCTGTATACGTTATTGCTGGGCAATGCCTGTGTATACAAAACACTCCCGACTACCAGAATCTCTGTATACGTTATTGCTGGGCAATGCCTGTGTGTACAAAACACTCCCGACTACCAGAATCTCTGTATACGTTATTAGAGGGCAATGCCTGTGTACAAAACACTCCGACTACCAGAATCTCTGTATACGTTATCGCTGGGCAATGCCGGTGTGTACAAAACACTCCGACTACCAGAATCTCTGTATACGTTATTGCTGGGCAATGCCTGTGTGTACAAAACACTCCGACTACCAGAATCTCTGTATACGTTATTGCTGGGCAATGCCTGTGTGTACAAAACACTCCGACTACCAGAATCTCTGTATACGTTATTAGAGGGCAATGCCTGTGTGTACAAAACACTCCGACTACCAGAATCTCTGTATATGTTATTAGAGGGCAATGCCTGTGTTCAAAACACTCCGACTACCAGAATCTCTGTATACGTTATTAGAGGGCAATGCCTGTGTACAAAACACTCCGACTACCAGAATCTCTGTATACGTTATCGCTGGGCAATGCCTGTGTGTACAAAACACTCCGACTACCAGAATCTCTGTATACGTTATTGCTGGGCAATGCCTGTGTGTACAAAACACTAGAGATGAGTGCCGGAAATTTTTCGGGTTTTGTGTTTTGGTTTTGGGTTCGGTTCCGCGGCCGTGTTTTGGGTTCGACCGCGTTTTGGCAAAACCTCACCGAATTTTTTTTGTCGGATTCGGGTGTGTTTTGGATTCGGGTGTTTTTTTCAAAAAACACTAAAAAACTGCTTAAATCATAGAATTTGGGGGTCATTTTGATCCCAAAGTATTATTAACCTCAAAAACCATAATTTACACTCATTTTCAGTCTATTCTGAATACCTCACAATATTATTTTTAGTCCTAAAATTTGCACTTAGGTCGCTGGATGACTAAGCTAAGCGACCCTAGTGGCCGACACAAACACCGGGCCCATCTAGGAGTGTCACTGCAGTGTCACGCAGGATGGCCCTTCCAAAAAACACTCCCCAAACAGCACATGACGCAAAGAAAAAAAGAGGCGCAATGAGGTAGCTGTGTGAGTAAGATAAGCGACCCTAGTGGCCGACACAAACACCGGGCCCATCTAGGAGTGTCACTGCAGTGTCACGCAGGATGTCCCTTCCAAAAAACCCTCCCCAAACAGCACATGACGCAAAGAAAAAAAGAGGCGCAATGAGGTAGCTGTGTGAGTAAGATAAGCGACCCTAGTGGCCGACACAAACACCGGGCCCCATCTAGGAGTGTCACTGCAGTGTCACGCAGGATGTCCCTTCCAAAAAACCCTCTCCAAACAGCACATGACGCAAAGAAAAAAAGAGGCGCAATGAGGTAGCTGTGTGAGTAAGATAAGCGACCCTAGTGGCCGACACAAACACCGGGCCCATCTAGGAGTGTCACTGCAGTGTCACGCAGGATGTCCCTTCCAAAAAACCCTCCCCAAACAGCACATGACGCAAAGAAAAATTAAAGAAAAAAGAGGTGCAAGATGGAATTGTCCTTGGGCCCTCCCACCCACCCTTATGTTGTATAAACAGGACATGCACACTTCAACCAACCCATCATTTCAGTGACAGGGTCTGCCACACGACTGTGACTGAAATGACGGGTTGGTTTGGACCCCCACCAAAAAAGAAGCAATTAATCTCTCCTTGCACAAACTGGCTCTACAGAGGCAAGATGTCCACCTCATCATCATCCTCCGATATATCACCGTGTACATCCCCCTCCTCACAGATTATCAATTCGTCCCCACTGGAATCCACCATCTCAGCTCCCTGTGTACTTTGTGGAGGCAATTGCTGCTGGTCAATGTCTCCACGGAGGAATTGATTATAATTCATTTTAATGAACATCATCTTCTCCACATTTTCTGGATGTAACCTCGTACGCCGATTGCTGACAAGGTGAGCGGCGGCACTAAACACTCTTTCGGAGTACACACTTGTGGGAGGGCAACTTAGGTAGAATAAAGCCAGTTTGTGCAAGGGCCTCCAAATTGCCTCTTTTTCCTGCCAGTATAAGTACGGACTGTGTGACGTGCCTACTTGGATGCGGTCACTCATATAATCCTCCACCATTCTTTCAATGTTGAGAGAATCATATGCAGTGACAGTAGACGACATGTCCGTAATCGTTGTCAGGTCCTTCAGTCCGGACGAGATGTCAGCATCAGCAGTCGCTCCAGACTGCCCTGCATCACCGCCAGCGGGTGGGCTCGGAATTCTGAGCCTTTTCCTCGCACCCCCAGTTGCGGGAGAATGTGAAGGAGGAGATGTTGACAGGTCGCGTTCCGCTTGACTTGACAATTTTCTCACCAGCAGGTCTTTCAACCCCAGCAGACTTGTGTCTGCCGGAAAGAGAGATCCAAGGTAGGCTTTAAATCTAGGATCGAGCACGGTGGCCAAAATGTAGTGCTCTGATTTCAACAGATTGACCACCCGTGAATCCTTGTTAAGCGAATTAAGGGCTCCATCCACAAGTCCCACATGCCTAGCGGAATCGCTCCGTGTTAGCTCCTCCTTCAATGTCTCCAGCTTCTTCTGCAAAAGCCTGATGAGGGGAATGACCTGACTCAGGCTGGCAGTGTCTGAACTGACTTCACGTGTGGCAAGTTCAAAGGGCATCAGAACCTTGCACAACGTTGAAATCATTCTCCACCGCACTTGAGACAGGTGCATTCCACCTCCTATATCGTGCTCAATTGTATAGGCTTGAATGGCCTTTTGCTGCTCCTCCAACCTCTGAAGCATATAGAGGGTTGAATTCCACCTCGTTACCACTTCTTGCTTCAGATGATGGCAGGGCAGGTTCAGTAGTTTTTGGTGGTGCTCCAGTCTTCTGTACGTGGAGCCTGTACGCCGAAAGTGTCCCGCAATTCTTCTGGCCACCGACAGCATCTCTTGCACGCCCCTGTCGTTTTTTTAAAAATTCTGCACCACCAAATTCAAGGTATGTGCAAAACATGGGACGTGCTGGAATTTGCCCATATTTAATGCACACACAATATTGCTGGCGTTGTCCGATGCCACAAATCCACAGGAGAGTCCAATTGGGGTAAGCCATTCCGCGATGATCTTACTCAGTTGCCGTAAGAGGTTTTCAGCTGTGTGCGTATTCTGGAAAGCGGTGATACAGCGTAGCCTGCCTAGGAAAGAGTTGGCGTTTGCGAGATGCTGCTACTGGTGCCGCCGCTGCTGTTCTTGCGGCGGGAGTCCATACATCTACCCAGTGGGCTGTCACAGTCATATAGTCCTGACCCTGCCCTGCTCCACTTGTCCACATGTCCGTGGTTAAGTGGACATTGGGTACAGCTGCATTTTTTAGGACACTGGTGACTCTTTTTCTGAGGTCTGTGTACATTTTCGGTATCGCCTGCCTAGAGAAATGGAACCTAGATGGTATTTGGTACCAGGGACACAGTACCTCCAACAAGTCTCTAGTTGGCTCTGCAGTAATGATGGATACCGGAACCACGTTTCTCACCACCCAGGATGCCAAGGCCTCAGTTATCCGCTTTGCAGCAGGATGACTGCTGTGATATTTCATCTTCCTCGCAAAGGACTGTTGGACAGTCAATTGCTTGGTGGAAGTAGTAAAAGTGGGCTTACGAGTACGACTTCCCCTCTGGGATGACCATCGACTCCCAGCAGCAACAACAGCAGCGCCAGCAGCAGTAGGCGTTACACGCAAGGATGCATCGGAGGAATCCCAGGCAGGAGAGGACTCGTCAGAATTGCCAGTGACATGGCCTGCAGGACTATTGGCATTCCTGGGGAAGGAGGAAATTGACACTGAGGGAGTTGGTGGGGTGGTTTGCGTGAGCTTGGTTACAAGAGGAAGGGATTTACTGGTCAGTGGACTGCTTCCGCTGTCGCCCAAAGTTTTTGAACTTGTCACTGACTTATTATGAATGCGCTGCAGGTGACGTATAAGGGAGGATGTTCCGAGGTGGTTAACGTCCTTACCCCTACTTATTACAGCTTGACAAAGGCAACACACGGCTTGACAAATGTTGTCCGTATTTCTGTTGAAATACTTCCACACCGAAGAGCTGATTTTTTTGGTATTTTCACCAGGCATGTCAACGGCCCTATTCCTCCCACGGACAACAGGTGTCTCCCCGGGTGCCTGACTTAAACAAACCACCTCACCATCAGAATCCTCCTTGTCAATTTCCTCCCCAGCGCCAGCAACACCCATATCCTCCTCATCCTGGTGTACTTCAACACTGACATCTTCAATCTGACTATCAGGAACTGGACTGCGGGTGCTCCTTCCAGCACTTGCAAGGGGCGTGCAAATGGTGGAAGGCGCATGCTCTTCACGTCCAGTGTTGGGAAGGTCAGGCATCGCAACCGACACAATTGGACTCTCCTTGTGGATTTGGGATTTCGAAGAACGCACAGTTCTTTGCGGTGCTTTTGCCAGCTTGAGTCTTTTCAGTTTTCTAGCGAGAGGCTGAGTGCTTCCATCCTCCTGTGAAGCTGAACCACTAGCCATGAACATAGGCCAGGGCCTCAGCCGTTCCTTGCCACTCCGTGTGGTAAATGGCATATTGGCAAGTTTACGCTTCTCCTCCGACAATTTTATTTTAGGTTTTGGAGTCCTTTTTTTACTGATATTTGGTGTTTTGGATTTGACATGCTCTGTACTATGCCATTGGGCATCGGCCTTGGCAGACGACGTTGCTGGCATTTCATTGTCTCGGCCATGACTAGTGGCAGCAGCTTCAGCACGAGGTGGAAGTGGATCTTGATCTTTCCCTAACTTTGGAACCTCAACATTTTTGTTCTCCATATTTTAATAGGCACAACTAAAAGGCACCTCAGGTAAACAATGGAGATGGATGGATACTAGTATACAATTATGGATGGACTGCCGAGTGCCGACACAGAGGTAGCTACAGCCGTGGACTACCGTACTGTGTCTGCTGCTAATATAGACTGGATGATTGATAATGAGGTGAAATCAATATATATATGTATGTATATATAATATCACTAGTACTGCAGCCGGACAGGTAGATAATATATTTATTAGGTATTGGTAATGATGACTGATGACGGACCTGCTGGACACTGTCAGCTCAGCAGCACCGCAGACTGCTACAGTAAGCTACTATACTATAGTAGTATGTACAAAGAAGAAAGAAAAAAAAAAAAACACGGGTAGGTGGTATACAATATTATATATATATATATATATATTATATACAATTATATATATATTAAACTGGTGGTGATTGATTATTAAACTGGTGGTCAGGTCACGTTGCAACGTGCAACTAGTACTCCGAGTCCTAAGCAGACAATCACAAAATATATTATTATACTGGTGGTCAGTGTGGTCACAACAATGGCAGTGTGGCACTGACTCTGGCAGCAAAAGTGTGCACTGTACGTTATATGTACTCCTGAGTCCTGCTCTCAGACTCTAACTGCTCCCCACTGTCAGTGTCTCCCCCACAAGTCAGATAATACACTTACAGTCACACTATCTAATCTATAAATATCACTTCAGCAAGTAGTATAGTAGTATACAGTATAGTAGTACTCCTCCTAATAATGCTCCCCAAAATACTGTGTCTCTCTCTTCTCTAAACGGAGAGGACGCCAGCCACGTCCTCTCCCTATGACTCTATAAATATCACTTCAGCAAGTAGTAGAGTAGTATACAGTATAGTAGTACTCCTCCTAATAATGCTCCCCAAAATACTGTGTCTCTCTCTTCTCTAAACGGAGAGGACGCCAGCCACGTCCTCTCCCTATGACTCTATAAATATCACTTCAGCAAGTAGTATACAGTATAGTAGTACTCCTCCTAATAATGCTCCCCAAAATACTGTGTCTGAGTAGTATACAGTATAGTAGTACTCCTCCTAATAATGCTCCCCAAAATACTGTGTCTCTCTCTTCTCTAAATGGAGAGGACGCCAGCCACGTCCTCTCCCCCTATGACTCTATAATATCACTTCAGCAAGTAGTATAGTAGTATACAGTATAGTAGTACTCCTCCTAATAATGCTCCCCAAAATACTGTGTCTCTCTCTTCTCTAAACGGAGAGGACGCCAGCCACGTCCTCTCCCTATGACTCTATAAATATCACTTCAGCAAGTAGTAGAGTAGTATACAGTATAGTAGTACTCCTCCTAATAATGCTCCCCAAAATAGTATACTGTGTCTCTCTCTTCTCTAAACGGAGAGGACGCCAGCCACGTCCTCTCCCTATGACTCTATAAATATCACTTCAGCAAGTAGTAGAGTAGTATACAGTATAGTAGTACTCCTCCTAATAATGCTCCCCAAAATACTGTGTCTCTCTCTTCTCTAAACGGAGAGGACGCCAGCCACGTCCTCTCCCTATGACTCTATAAATATCACTTCAGCAAGTAGTAGAGTAGTATACAGTATAGTAGTACTCCTCCTAATAATGCTCCCCAAAATACTGTGTCTCTCTCTTCTCTAAACGGAGAGGACGCCAGCCACGTCCTCTCCCTATGACTCTATAAATATCACTTCAGCAAGTAGTAGAGTAGTATACAGTATAGTAGTACTCCTCCTAATAATGCTCCCCAAAATACTGTGTCTGAGTAGTATACAGTATAGTAGTACTCCTCCTAATAATGCTCCCCAAAATACTGTGTCTCTCTCTTCTCTAAACGGAGAGGACGCCAGCCACGTCCTCTCCCTATGACTCTATAAATATCACTTCAGCAAGTAGTAGAGTAGTATACAGTATAGTAGTACTCCTCCTAATAATGCTCCCCAAAATACTGTGTCTGAGTAGTATACAGTATAGTAGTACTCCTCCTAATAATGCTCCCCAAAATACTGTGTCTCTCTCTTCTCTAAACGGAGAGGACGCCAGCCACGTCCTCTCCCTATGACTCTATAAATATCACTTCAGCAAGTAGTATAGTAGTATACAGTATAGTAGTACTCCTCTTAATAATGCTCCCCAAAATAGTATACGGTGTCTCTCTCTTCTCTAAACGGAGAGGACGCCAGCCACGTCCTCTCCCTATGACTCTATAAATATCACTTCAGCAAGTAGTATAGTAGTACTCCTCCTAATAATGCTCCCCAAAATACTGTGTCTCTCTCTTCTCTAAACGGAGAGGACGCCAGCCACGTCCTCTCCCTATGACTCTCAATGCACGTGTGAAAATGGCGGCGACGCGCGGCTCCTTATATAGAATCCGAGTCTCGCGAGAATCCGACAGCGGGATGATGACGTTCGGGCGTGCTCGGGTTAACCGAGCAAGGCGGGAGGATCCGAGCCTGCTCGGACCCGTGGAAAAAAGCTGAAGTTCGGGCGGGTTCGGATTCAGAGGAACCGAACCCGCTCATCCCTACAAAACACTCCGACTACCAGAATCTCTGTATACGTTATCGCTGGGCAATGCCTGTGTGTACAAAACACTCCGACTACCAGAATCTCTGTATACGTTATTAGAGGGCAATGCCTGTGTGTACAAAACACTCCGACTACCAGAATCTCTGTATACGTTATTGCTGGGCAATGCCTGTGTGTACAAAACACTCCGACTACCAGAATCTCTGTATACGTTATTAGAGGGCAATGCCTGTGTGTACAAAACACTCCGACTACCAGAATCTCTGTATACGTTTTTAGAGGGCAATGCCTGTGTGTACAAAACACTCCGACTACCAGAATCTCTGTATACGTTATCGCTGGGCAATGCCTGTGTGTACAAAACACTCCGACTACCAGAATCTCTGTATACGTTATTGCTGGGCAATGCCTGTGTGTACAAAATACTCCGACTACCAGAATCTCTGTATACGTTATTGCTGGACAATGCCTGTGTGTACAAAACACTCCGACTACCAGAATCTCTGTATACGTTATTGCTGGACAATGCCTGTGTGTACAAAACACTCCGACTACCAGAATCTCTGTATACGTTATCGCTGGGCAATGCCTGTGTATACAAAACACTCCGACTACCAGAATCTCTGTATACGTTATTAGAGGGCAATGCCTGTGTGTACAATACACTCCGACTACCAGAATCTCTGTATACGTTATTGCTGGGCAATGCCTGTGTGTACAAAACACTCCGACTACCAGAATCTCTGTATACGTTATTAGAGGGCAATGCCTGTGTGTACAAAACACTCCGACTACCAGAATCTCTGTATACGTTATTAGAGGGCAATGCCTGTGTGTACAAAACACTACGACTACCAGAATCTCTGTATACGTTATTGCTGGGCAATGCCTGTGTGTACAAAACACTACGACTACCAGAATCTCTGTATACGTTATTAGAGGGCAATGCCTGTGTGTACAAAACACTCCGACTACCAGAATCTCTGTATACGTTATTAGAGGGCAATGCCTGTGTGTACAAAACACTACGACTACCAGAATCTCTGTATACGTTATTGCTGGGCAATGCCTGTGTGTACAAAACACTACGACTACCAGAATCTCTGTATACGTTATTGCTGGGCAATGACTGTGTGTACAAAACACTCCGACTACCAGAATCTCTGTATACGTTATTGCTGGGCAATGACTGTGTACAAAACACTCCCGACTACCAGAATCTCTGTATACGTTATTGCTGGGCAATGACTGTGTGTACAAAACACTCCCGACTACCAGAATCTCTGTATACGTTATTGCTGGGCAATGACTGTGTGTACAAAACACTCCGACTACCACAATCTCTGTATACGTTATTGCTGGGCAATGACTGTGTGTACAAAACACTCCCGACTACCAGAATCTCTGTATACGTTATTGCTGGGCAATGACTGTGTGTACAAAACACTCCGACTACCAGAATCTCTGTATACGTTATTGCTGGGCAATGTCTGTGTATACAAAACACTCCGGCTACCAGAATCTCTGTATACGTTATTAGAGGGCAATGCCTGTGTATACAAAACACTCCGGCTACCAGAATCTCTGTATACGTTATTGCTGGGCAATGCCTGTGTACAAAACACTCCGACTACCAGAATCTCTGTATACGTTATCACTGGGCAATGACTGTGTGTACAAAACACTACGACTACCAGAATCTCTGTATACGTTATTGCTGGGCAATGCCTGTGTGTACAAAACACTCCGACTACCAGAATCTCTGTATACGTTATCACTGGGCAATGACTGTGTGTACAAAACACTCCGACTACCAGAATCTCTGTATACGTTATCGCTGGGCAATGACTGTGTGTACAAAACACTCCGACTACCAGAATCTCTGTATACGTTATTGCTGGGCAATGCCTGTGTACAAAACACTCCGACTACCAGAATCTCTGTATACGTTATCGCTGGGCAATGACTGTGTGTACAAAACACTCCGACTACCAGAATCTCTGTATACGTTATTGCTGGACAATGCCTGTGTACAAAACACTCCGACTACCAGAATCTCTGTATACGTTATCGCTGGGCAATGACTGTGTGTACAAAACACTCCCGACTACCAGAATCTCTGTATACGTTATTGCTGGGCAATGCCTGTGTACAAAACACTCCGACTACCAGAATCTCTGTATACGTTATTGCTGGGCAATGCCTGTGTGTACAAAACACTCCGACTACCAGAATCTCTGTATACGTTATTAGAGGGCAATGCCTGTGTGTACAAAACACTCCGACTACCACAATCTCTGTATACGTTATCACTGGGCAATGTCTGTGTATACAAAACACTCCGGCTACCAGAATCTCTGTATACGTTATTAGAGGGCAATGCCTGTGTGTACAAAACACTCCGACTACCAGAATCTCTGTATACGTTATTAGAGGGCAATGCCTGTGTATACAAAACACTCCGACTACCAGAATCTCTGTATACGTTATTAGAGGGCAATGCCTGTGTACAAAACACTACGACTACCAGAATCTCTGTATACGTTATTGCTGGGCAATGCCTGTGTGTACAAAACACTCCGACTACCAGAATCTCTGTATACGTTATTGCTGGGCAATGCCTGTGTACAAAACACTACGACTACCAGAATCTCTGTATACGTTATTAGAGGGCAATGCCTGTGTACAAAACACTCCGACTACCAGAATCTCTGTATACGTTATCGCTGGGCAATGCCTGTGTGTACAAAACACTCCGACTACCAGAATCTCTGTATACGTTATTGCTGGGCAATGCCTGTGTGTACAATACACTCCGACTACCAGAATCTCTGTATACGTTATTGCTGGGCAATGCCTGTGTACAAAACACTACGACTACCAGAATCTCTGTATACGTTATTGCTGGGCAATGCCTGTGTGTACAAAACACTCCGACTACCAGAATCTCTGTATACGTTATTGCTGGGCAATGCCTGTGTGTACAAAACACTCCGACTACCAGAATCTCTGTATACGTTATTGGAGGGCAATGCCTGTGTACAAAACACTCCGACTACCAGAATCTCTGTATACGTTATCGCTGGGCAATGCCTGTGTGTACAAAACACTCCGACTACCAGAATCTCTGTATACGTTATTGCTGGGCAATGCCTGTGTGTACAAAACACTCCGACTACCAGAATCTCTGTATACGTTATTGCTGGGCAATGCCTGTGTACAAAACACTACGACTACCAGAATCTCTGTATACGTTATTAGAGGGCAATGCCTGTGTGTACAAAACACTCCGACTACCAGAATCTCTGTATACGTTATTAGAGGGCAATGCCTGTGTATACAAAACACTCCGACTACCAGAATCTCTGTATACGTTATTAGAGGGCAATGCCTGTGTACAAAACACTCCGACTACCAGAATCTCTGTATACGTTATTGCTGGGCAATGCCTGTGTGTACAAAACACTCCGACTACCAGAATCTCTGTATACGTTACTGCTGGGCAATGCCTGTGTACAAAACACTACGACTACCAGAATCTCTGTATACGTTATTGCTGGGCAATGCCTGTGTGTACAAAACACTCCGACTACCAGAATCTCTGTATACGTTATTGCTGGGCAATGCCTGTGTGTACAAAACACTCCGACTACCAGAATCTCTGTATACGTTATTGGAGGGCAATGCCTGTGTACAAAACACTCCGACTACCAGAATCTCTGTATACGTTATCGCTGGGCAATGCCTGTGTGTACAAAACACTCCGACTACCAGAATCTCTGTATACGTTATTGCTGGGCAATGCCTGTGTGTACAAAACACTCCGACTACCAGAATCTCTGTATACGTTATTGCTGGGCAATGCCTGTGTACAAAACACTACGACTACCAGAATCTCTGTATACGTTATTAGAGGGCAATGCCTGTGTGTACAAAACACTCCGACTACCAGAATCTCTGTATACGTTATTAGAGGGCAATGCCTGTGTATACAAAACACTCCGACTACCAGAATCTCTGTATACGTTATTAGAGGGCAATGCCTGTGTACAAAACACTCCGACTACCAGAATCTCTGTATACGTTATTAGAGGGCAATGCCTGTGTGTACAAAACACTCCGACTACCAGAATCTCTGTATACGTTATTGCTGGACAATGCCTGTGTGTACAAAACACTCCGACTACCAGAATCTCTGTATACGTTATCGCTGGGCAATGCCTGTGTATACAAAACACTCCGACTACCAGAATCTCTGTATACGTTATTAGAGGGCAATGCCTGTGTGTACAATACACTCCGACTACCAGAATCTCTGTATACGTTATTGCTGGGCAATGCCTGTGTGTACAAAACACTCCGACTACCAGAATCTCTGTATACGTTATTAGAGGACAATGCCTGTGTGTACAAAACACTCCGACTACCAGAATCTCTGTATACGTTATTAGAGGGCAATGCCTGTGTATACAAAACACTCCGACTACCAGAATCTCTGTATACGTTATTGCTGGGCAATGCCTGTGTGTACAAAACACTACGACTACCAGAATCTCTGTATACGTTATTGCTGGGCAATGACTGTGTGTACAAAACACTCCGACTACCAGAATCTCTGTATACGTTATTGCTGGGCAATGACTGTGTGTACAAAACACTCCCGACTACCAGAATCTCTGTATACGTTATTGCTGGGCAATGCCTGTGTACAAAACACTCCGACTACCAGAATCTCTGTATACGTTATCGCTGGGCAATGACTGTGTGTACAAAACACTCCGACTACCAGAATCTCTGTATACGTTATCGCTGGGCAATGCCTGTATACAAAACACTCCGACTACCAGAATCTCTGTATACGTTATTAGAGGGCAATGCCTGTGTGTACAAAACACTCCGACTACCAGAATCTCTGTATACGTTATTGCTGGGCAATGCCTGTGTACAAAACACTCCGACTACCAGAATCTCTGTATACGTTATTGCTGGGCAATGACTGTGTATACAAAACACTCCGACTACCAGAATCTCTGTATACGTTATTAGAGGGCAATGCCTGTGTACAAAACACTCCGACTACCAGAATCTCTGTATACGTTATTGCTGGGCAATGACTGTGTGTACAAAACACTCCCGACTACCAGAATCTCTGTATACGTTATTGCTGGGCAATGACTGTGTGTACAAAACACTCCGACTACCACAATCTCTGTATACGTTATTGCTGGGCAATGACTGTGTGTACAAAACACTCCCGACTACCAGAATCTCTGTATACGTTATTGCTGGGCAATGTCTGTGTATACAAAACACTCCGGCTACCAGAATCTCTGTATACGTTATTAGAGGGCAATGCCTGTGTATACAAAACACTCCGGCTACCAGAATCTCTGTATACGTTATTGCTGGGCAATGCCTGTGTACAAAACACTACGACTACCAGAATCTCTGTATACGTTATTGCTGGGCAATGCCTGTGTGTACAAAACACTCCGACTACCAGAATCTCTGTATACGTTATCACTGGGCAATGACTGTGTGTACAAAACACTCCGACTACCAGAATCTCTGTATACGTTATCGCTGGGCAATGACTGTGTGTACAAAACACTCCGACTACCAGAATCTCTGTATACGTTATTAGAGGGCAATGCCTGTGTGTACAAAACACTACGACTACCAGAATCTCTGTATACGTTATTGCTGGGCAATGACTGTGTGTACAAAACACTCCGACTACCAGAATCTCTGTATACGTTATTGCTGGGCAATGCCTGTGTACAAAACACTCCGACTACCAGAATCTCTGTATACGTTATCGCTGGGCAATGACTGTGTGTACAAAACACTCCGACTACCAGAATCTCTGTATACGTTATTGCTGGACAATGCCTGTGTACAAAACACTCCGACTACCAGAATCTCTGTATACGTTATCGCTGGGCAATGACTGTGTGTACAAAACACTCCCGACTACCAGAATCTCTGTATACGTTATTGCTGGGCAATGCCTGTGTACAAAACACTCCGACTACCAGAATCTCTGTATACGTTATTGCTGGGCAATGACTGTGTGTACAAAACACTCCCGACTACCAGAATCTCTGTATACGTTATTGCTGGGCAATGCCTGTGTACAAAACACTACGACTACCAGAATCTCTGTATACGTTATTGCTGGGCAATGACTGTGTGTACAAAACACTCCCGACTACCAGAATCTCTGTATACGTTATTGCTGGGCAATGCATGTGTGTACAAAACACTCCGACTACCAGAATCTCTGTATACGTTATTGCTGGGCAATGCCTGTGTACAAAACACTACGACTACCAGAATCTCTGTATACGTTATCGCTGGGCAATGCCTGTGTACAAAACACTACGACTACCAGAATCTCTGTATACGTTATCGCTGGGCAATGCCTGTGTATACAAAACACTCCGACTACCAGAATCTCTGTATACGTTATCGCTGGGCAATGCCTGTGTATACAAAACACTCCGACTACCAGAATCTCTGTATACGTTATCGCTGGGCAATGCCTGTGTATACAAAACACTCCGACTACCAGAATCTCTGTATACGTTATTAGAGGGCAATGCCTGTGTGTACAATACACTCCGACTACCAGAATCTCTGTATACGTTATTGCTGGGCAATGCCTGTGTGTACAAAACACTCCGACTACCAGAATCTCTGTATACGTTATTAGAGGACAATGCCTGTGTGTACAAAACACTCCGACTACCAGAATCTCTGTATACGTTATTAGAGGGCAATGCCTGTGTATACAAAACACTCCGACTACCAGAATCTCTGTATACGTTATTGCTGGGCAATGCCTGTGTGTACAAAACACTACGACTACCAGAATCTCTGTATACGTTATTGCTGGGCAATGACTGTGTGTACAAAACACTCCGACTACCAGAATCTCTGTATACGTTATTGCTGGGCAATGCCTGTGTACAAAACACTCCGACTACCAGAATCTCTGTATACGTTATCGCTGGGCAATGACTGTGTGTACAAAACACTCCGACTACCAGAATCTCTGTATACGTTATCGCTGGGCAATGCCTGTATACAAAACACTCCGACTACCAGAATCTCTGTATACGTTATTAGAGGGCAATGCCTGTGTGTACAAAACACTCCGACTACCAGAATCTCTGTATACGTTATTGCTGGGCAATGCCTGTGTACAAAACACTCCGACTACCAGAATCTCTGTATACGTTATTGCTGGGCAATGACTGTGTATACAAAACACTCCGACTACCAGAATCTCTGTATACGTTATTAGAGGGCAATGCCTGTGTACAAAACACTCCGACTACCAGAATCTCTGTATACGTTATTAGAGGGCAATGCCTGTGTGTACAAAACACTCCGACTACCAGAATCTCTGTATACGTTATCGCTGGGCAATGCCTGTGTATACAAAACACTCCGGCTACCAGAATCTCTGTATACGTTATTGCTGGGCAATGCCTGTGTACAAAACACTACGACTACCAGAATCTCTGTATACGTTATTGCTGGGCAATGCCTGTGTGTACAAAACACTCCGACTACCAGAATCTCTGTATACGTTATCACTGGGCAATGACTGTGTGTACAAAACACTCCGACTACCAGAATCTCTGTATACGTTATCGCTGGGCAATGACTGTGTGTACAAAACACTACGACTACCAGAATCTCTGTATACGTTATTGCTGGGCAATGCCTGTGTGTACAAAACACTACGACTACCAGAATCTCTGTATACGTTATTGCTGGGCAATGACTGTGTGTACAAAACACTCCGACTACCAGAATCTCTGTATACGTTATTGCTGGGCAATGACTGTGTGTACAAAACACTCCCGACTACCAGAATCTCTGTATACGTTATTGCTGGGCAATGCCTGTGTACAAAACACTCCGACTACCAGAATCTCTGTATACGTTATCGCTGGGCAATGACTGTGTGTACAAAACACTCCCGACTACAAGAATCTCTGTATACGTTATTGCTGGGCAATGCCTGTGTACAAAACACTCCGACTACCAGAATCTCTGTATACGTTATTGCTGGGCAATGCCTGTGTGTACAAAACACTCCGACTACCAGAATCTCTGTATACGTTATTGCTGGGCAATGCCTGTGTACAAAACACTACGACTACCAGAATCTCTGTATACGTTATTGCTGGGCAATGCCTGTGTGTACAAAACACTCCGACTACCAGAATCTCTGTATACGTTATTAGAGGGCAATGCCTGTGTGTACAAAACACTCCGACTACCAGAATCTCTGTATACGTTATTGCTGGGCAATGCCTGTGTATACAAAACACTCCGACTACCAGAATCTCTGTATACGTTATTGCTGGGCAATGCCTGTGTACAAAACACTCCGACTACAAGAATCTCTGTATACGTTATTGCTGGGCAATGCCTGTGTGTACAAAACACTCCGACTACCAGAATCTCTGTATACGTTATTGGAGGGCAATGCCTGTGTACAAAACACTCCGACTACCAGAATCTCTGTATACGTTATTGCTGGACAATGCCTGTGTACAAAACACTCCGACTACCAGAATCTCTGTATACGTTATCGCTGGGCAATGCCTGTGTGTACAAAACACTACGACTACCAGAATCTCTGTATACGTTATTGCTGGGCAATGCCTGTGTGTACAAAACACTCCGACTACCAGAATCTCTGTATACGTTATTGCTGGGCAATGCCTGTGTACAAAACACTCCGACTACAAGAATCTCTGTATACGTTATTGCTGGGCAATGCCTGTGTGTACAAAACACTCCGACTACCAGAATCTCTGTATACGTTATTGGAGGGCAATGCCTGTGTACAAAACACTCCGACTACCAGAATCTCTGTATACGTTATTGCTGGACAATGCCTGTGTACAAAACACTCCGACTACCAGAATCTCTGTATACGTTATCGCTGGGCAATGCCTGTGTGTACAAAACACTACGACTACCAGAATCTCTGTATACGTTATTGCTGGGCAATGCCTGTGTGTACAAAACACTCCGACTACCAGAATCTCTGTATACGTTATTAGAGGGCAATGCCTGTGTGTACAAAACACTCCGACTACCAGAATCTCTGTATACGTTATTGCTGGGCAATGCCTGTGTATACAAAACACTCCGACTACCAGAATCTCTGTATACGTTATTGCTGGGCAATGCCTGTGTACAAAACACTCCGACTACAAGAATCTCTGTATACGTTATTGCTGGGCAATGCCTGTGTGTACAAAACACTCCGACTACCAGAATCTCTGTATACGTTATTGGAGGGCAATGCCTGTGTACAAAACACTCCGACTACCAGAATCTCTGTATACGTTATTGCTGGACAATGCCTGTGTACAAAACACTCCGACTACCAGAATCTCTGTATACGTTATCGCTGGGCAATGCCTGTGTGTACAAAACACTCCGACTACCAGAATCTCTGTATACGTTATTGCTGGACAATGCCTGTGTACAAAACACTCCGACTACCAGAATCTCTGTATACGTTATTGCTGGGCAATGCCTGTGTGTACAAAACACTCCGACTACCAGAATCTCTGTATACGTTATTGGAGGGCAATGCCTGTGTACAAAACACTCCGACTACCAGAATCTCTGTATACGTTATTGTTGGGCAATGCCTGTGTGTACAAAACACTCCGACTACCAGAATCTCTGTATACGTTATTGTTGGGCAATGCCTGTGTGTACAAAACACTCCGACTACCAGAATCTCTGTATACGTTACTAGAGGGCAATGCCTGTGTGTACAAAACACTCCGACTACCAGAATCTCTGTATACGTTATTGCTGGGCAATGCCTGTGTGTAGAAAACACTCCGACTACCAGAATCTCTGTATACGTTATCGCTGGGCAATGCCGGTGTATACAAAACACTCCGACTACCAGAATCTCTGTATATGTTATTAGAGGGCAATGCCTGTGTACAAAACACTCCGACTACCAGAATCTCTGTATACGTTATTAGAGGGCAATGCCTGTGTATACAAAACACTCCGACTACCAGAATCTCTGTATACGTTATTAGAGGGCAATGCCTGTGTACAAAACACTCCGACTACCAGAATCTCTGTATACGTTATTGGAGGGCAATGCCTGTGTGTACAAAACACTCCGACTACCAGAATCTCTGTATACGTTATCGCTGGGCAATGCCTGTGTGTACAAAACACTCCGACTACCAGAATCTCTGTATACGTTATCGCTGGGCAATGCCTGTGTGTACAAAACACTCCGACTACCAGAATCTCTGTATACGTTATCGCTGGGCAATGCCTGTGTGTACAAAACACTCCGACTACC
This sequence comes from Pseudophryne corroboree, assembly GCF_028390025.1. Classification (NCBI taxonomy): domain Eukaryota; kingdom Metazoa; phylum Chordata; class Amphibia; order Anura; family Myobatrachidae; genus Pseudophryne; species Pseudophryne corroboree. Next base: position 286,942 of record NW_026967601.1, on the reverse strand, counting down.
AGAATCTCTGTATACGTTATTGCTGGGCAATGCCTGTGTGTAGAAAACACTCCGACTACCAGAATCTCTGTATACGTTATCGCTGGGCAATGCCGGTGTATACAAAACACTCCGACTACCAGAATCTCTGTATATGTTATTAGAGGGCAATGCCTGTGTACAAAACACTCCGACTACCAGAATCTCTGTATACGTTATTAGAGGGCAATGCCTGTGTATACAAAACACTCCGACTACCAGAATCTCTGTATACGTTATTAGAGGGCAATGCCTGTGTACAAAACACTCCGACTACCAGAATCTCTGTATACGTTATTGGAGGGCAATGCCTGTGTACAAAACACTCCGACTACCAGAATCTCTGTATACGTTATCGCTGGGCAATGCCTGTGTGTACAAAACACTCCGACTACCAGAATCTCTGTATACGTTATTGCTGGGCAATGCCTGTGTACAAAACACTCCGACTACCAGAATCTCTGTATACGTTATCGCTGGGCAATGACTGTGTGTACAAAACACTCCGACTACCAGAATCTCTGTATACGTTATTGCTGGGCAATGCCTGTGTGTAGAAAACACTCCGACTACCAGAATCTCTGTATACGTTATCGCTGGGCAATGCCGGTGTATACAAAACACTCCGACTACCAGAATCTCTGTATATGTTATTAGAGGGCAATGCCTGTGTACAAAACACTCCGACTACCAGAATCTCTGTATACGTTATTAGAGGGCAATGCCTGTGTATACAAAACACTCCGACTACCAGAATCTCTGTATACGTTATTAGAGGGCAATGCCTGTGTACAAAACACTCCGACTACCAGAATCTCTGTATACGTTATTGGAGGGCAATGCCTGTGTGTACAAAACACTCCGACTACCAGAATCTCTGTATACGTTATTAGAGGGCAATGCCTGTGTATACAAAACACTCCGACTACCAGAATCTCTGTATACGTTATTAGAGGGCAATGCCTGTGTACAAAACACTCCGACTACCAGAATCTCTGTATACGTTATCGCTGGGCAATGCCTGTGTGTACAAAACACTCCGACTACCAGAATCTCTGTATACGTTATCGCTGGGCAATGCCTGTGTGTACAAAACACTCCGACTACCAGAATCTCTGTATACGTTATTGCTGGGCAATGCCTGTGTGTAGAAAACACTCCGACTACCAGAATCTCTGTATACGTTATCGCTGGGCAATGCCGGTGTATACAAAACACTCCGACTACCAGAATCTCTGTATATGTTATTAGAGGGCAATGCCTGTGTACAAAACACTCCGACTACCAGAATCTCTGTATACGTTATTAGAGGGCAATGCCTGTGTATACAAAACACTCCGACTACCAGAATCTCTGTATACGTTATTAGAGGGCAATGCCTGTGTACAAAACACTCCGACTACCAGAATCTCTGTATACGTTATTGGAGGGCAATGCCTGTGTACAAAACACTCCGACTACCAGAATCTCTGTATACGTTATCGCTGGGCAATGCCTGTGTGTACAAAACACTCCGACTACCAGAATCTCTGTATACGTTATTGCTGGGCAATGCCTGTGTACAAAACACTCCGACTACCAGAATCTCTGTATACGTTATCGCTGGGCAATGCCTGTGTGTACAAAACACTCCGACTACCAGAATCTCTGTATACGTTATTGCTGGGCAATGCTGGTGCTCACCAGGAGTTTCTCCGCTCACAGGAATATTATTATTATTTTCTTAATAAAAGAAACAAAGTATATGTTGCTGCACTGTGGAGTTTAATGTCCGATAATAATAAGAATTTACTTACCGATAATTCTATTTCTCGTAGTCCGTAGTGGATGCTGGGAACACCGTAAGGACCATGGGGAATAGCGGCTCCGCAGGAGACAGGGCACAAAAGTAAAAGCTTTAGGATCAGGTGGTGTGCACTGGCTCCTCCCCCTATGACCCTCCTCCAAGCCTCAGTTAGGATACTGTGCCCGGACGAGCGTACACAATAAGGAAGGATTTTGAATCCCGGGTAAGACTCATACCAGCCACACCAATCACACCGTACAACCTGTGATCTGAACCCAGTTAACAGCATGATAACAGAGGAGCCTCTGAAAAGATGGCTCACAACAATAATAACCCGATTTTCGTAACAATAACTATGTACAAGTATTGCAGACAATCCGCACTTGGGATGGGCGCCCAGCATCCACTACGGACTATGAGAAATAGAATTATCGGTAAGTAAATTCTTATTTTCTCTGATGTCCTAGTGGATGCTGGGAACTCCGTAAGGACCATGGGGATTATACCAAAGCTCCCAAACGGGCGGGAGAGTGCGGATGACTCTGCAGCACCGAATGAGAGAACTCCAGGTCCTCCTCAGCCAGGGTATCAAATTTGTAGAATTTAGCAAACATGTTTGCCCCTGACCAAGTAGCTGCTCGGCAAAGTTGTAAAGCCGAGACCTCTCGGGCAGCCGCCCAAGATGAGCCCACCTTCCTTGTGGAATGGGCTTTTACAGATTTTGGCTGTGGCAGGCCTGCCACAGAATGTGCAAACTGAATTGTACTACAAATCCAACGAGCAATAGTCTGCTTAGAAGCAGGAGCACCCAGCTTGTTGGGTGCATACAGGATAAACAGCGAGTCAGATTTTCTGACTCCAGCCGTCCTGGAAACATATATTTTCAGGGCCCTGACTACGTCCAGCAACTTGGAGTCCTCCAAGTCCCTAGTAGCCGCAGGTACCACAATAGGCTGGTTCAAGTGAAACGCTGAAACCACCTTAGGGAGAAATTGAGGACGAGTCCTCAAATTCTGCCCTGTCCGTATGAAAAATTAGGTAAGGGCTTTTATAGGATAAAGCCGCTAATTCTGAGACACGCCTGGCTGAAGCCAGGGCCAACAGGATTACCACTTTCCATGTGAGATATTTTAAGTCCACAGTGGTGAGTGGTTCAAACCAATGTGATTTTAGGAACCCCAAAACTACATTGAGATCCCAAGGTGCCACTGGAGGCACAAAAGGAGGCTGTATATGCAGTACCCCCTTGACAAACGTCTGAACTTCAGGAACTGAAGCCAGTTCTTTCTGGAAGAAAATCGACAGGGCCGAAATTTGAACCTTAATGGACCCTAATTTTAGGCCCATAGACAGTCCTGTTTGCAGGAAATGCAGGAAACGACCCAGTTGAAATTCCTCTGTAGGGGCCTTCCTGGCCTCGCACCACGCAACATATTTACGCCAAATACGGTGATAATGCTGTACGGTTACATCCTTCCTGGCTTTGATCAGGGTAGGGATGACTTCATCCGGAATGCCTTTTTCCTTCAAGATCCGGCGTTCAACCGCCATGCCGTCAAACGCAGCCGCGGTAAGTCTTGGAACAGACAGGGTCCCTGCTGGAGCAGGTCCTTTCTTAGAGGTAGAGGCCACGGGTCCTCTGTGAGCATCTCTTGAAGTTCCGGGTACCAAGTCCTTCTTGGCCAATCCGGAGCCACGAGTATAGTCCTTACTCCTCTCCTTCTTATGATTCTCAGTACCTTGGGTATGAGAGGTAGAGGAGGGAACACATACACTGACTGGTACACCCACGGTGTTACCAGAGCGTCCACAGCTATTGCCTGAGGGTCCCTTGACCTGGCGCAATACCTGTCTAGTTTCTTGTTGAGGCGGGACGCCATCATGTCCACCTTTGGTTTTTCCCAACGGTTCACAATCATGTGGAAGACTTCTGGGTGAAGTCCCCACTCTCCCGGGTGGAGGTCGTGTCTGCTGAGGAAGTCTGCTTCCCAGTTGTCCACTCCCGGAATGAACACTGCTGACAGTGCTATCACATGATTTTCCGCCCAGCGAAGAATCCTTGCAACTTCTGCCATTGCCCTCCTGCTTCCTGTGCCGCCCTGTCTGTTTACGTGGGCGACTGCCGTGATGTTGTCTGACTGGATCAGCACCGGCTGACCTTGAAGCAGAGGTCTTGCTAGGCTTAGAGCATTGTAGATGGCCCTTAGCTCCAGGATATTTATGTGAAGTGATGTCTCCAGGATTGACCACAAGCCCTGGAAATTTCTTCCCTGTGTGACTGCTCCCCAGCCTCTCAGGCTGGCATCCGTGGTCACCAGGACCCAGTCCTGAATGCCGAAACTGCGGCCCTCTAGAAGATGAGCACTCTGCAACCACCACAGGAGAGACACCCTTGTCCATGGTGACAAGATTATCCGCTGATGCATCTGAAGATGCGACCCAGACCATTTGTCTAGCAGATCCCACTGGAAGGTTCTTGCGTGGAATCTGCCGAATGGAATTGCTTCGTAAGAAGCCACCATCTTTCCCAGGACTCTTGTGCATTGATGCACTGAGACTTGGCCTGGTTTTAGGAGATTTCTGACTAGTTCGGATAACTCCCTGGCTTTCTCCTCCGGGAGAAACACCTTTTCCTGGACTGTGTCCAGGATCATCCCTAGGAATAGAAGTCGTGTCGTCGGGATCAGCTGCGATTTTGGAATATTGAGAATCCAACCGTGCTGGCGCAGCACTATCTGAGATAGTGCTACTCCGACTTCCAACTGTTCCCTGGATCTTGCCCTTATCAGGAGATCGTCCAAGTAAGGGATAACTAAAACTCCCTTCCTTCGAAGGAGTATCATCATTTCGGCCATTACCTTGGTAAAGACCCGGGGTGCCGTGGACAATCCAAACGGCAGCGTTTGAAACTGATAGTGACAGTTCTGTACCACAAACCTGAGGTACCCTTGGTGAGAAGGGTAAATTGGGACATGTAGGTAAGCATCTTTGATGTCCAGAGACACCATATAGTCCCCTTCTTCCAGGTTTGCAATCACTGCTCTGAGTGACTCCATCTTGAATTTGAACCTTTGTATGTAAGTGTTCAAGGATTTTAGGTTTAAAATTGGTCTCACCGAGCCGTCCGGCTTCGATACCACAAATAGTGTGGAATAGTACCCCTTTCCCTGTTGTAGGAGGGGTACCTTGATTATCACCTGCTGGGAATATAGCTTGTGAATGGCTTCCAATACTGCCTCCCTGTCTGAGGGAGACGTCGGTAAAGCAGACTTTAGAAAACGGCGAGGGGGAGACGTCTCGAATTCCAATTTGTACCCCTGAGATACCACCTGAAGGATCCAGGGGTCCACTTGCGAGTGGGCCCACTGCGCACTGAACTTCTTGAGACGGGCCTCCACCGTGCCCGAGTCCGCTTGTAAAGCCCCAGCGTCATGCTGAGGACTTTGCGGAGGCGGGAGAGGGCTTTTGTTCCTGGGAACTGGCTGTTTGCTGCAGCCTTTTTCCTCTCCCTCTGCCACGGGGCAGAAATGAGGCGCCTTTTGCCCGCTTGCCCTTATGGGGCCGAAAGGACTGCGCCTGATAATACGGCGTCTTCTTAGGTTGAGAAGCTACCTGGGGTAAAAATGTGGATTTTCCAGCAGTTGCCGTGGCTACCAAGTCTGATAGACCTACCCCAAATAACTCCTCCCCCTTATAAGGCAATACTTCCATGTGCCTTTTAGAATCCGCATCACCTGACCACTGCCGCGTCCATAAACCTCTTCTTGCAGAAATGGACAGCGCGCTAACTCTTGATGCCAGTCGGCAAATATCCCTCTGTGCATCACGCATATATAGAAATGCATCCTTCAAATGCTCTATAGTCAGTAATATACTGTCCCTATCTAGGGTATCAATATTTTCAGTCAGGGAATCCGACCACGCCAGGCCCGCACTGCACATCCAGGCTGAGGCGATTGCTGGTCGCAGTATAACACCCGTGTGAGTGTATATACATTTTAGGATACTCTCCAGCTTTCTATCGGCAGGTTCCTTTAGGGCGGCCGTATCAGGAGAGGGTAGTGCTACCTGTTTAGACAAGCGTGTGAGCGCTTTATCCACCCTAGGGGGTGTTTCCCAACGTGCCCTATCCTCTGGCGGGAAAGGGTACGATGCCAATAACCTTTTAGGAATTATCAGTTTTTTATCGGGGGAAACCCACGCCTCATCACACACTTCATTTAATTCCTCGGATACAGGAAAAACTACAGGCAGTTTTTTCTCACCAAACATAATACCCTTTTTAGTGGTACTTGTATTATCAGAGATATGCAATACATTTTTCATTGCTTCAATCATGTAACGTGTGGCCCTAGTGGAAGTCACGTTTGTCTCCTCATCATCGACACTGGAGTCAGTATCCGTGTCTGTGTCTACCATTTGAGGTAACGGGCGTTTTAAAGCCCCTGATGGCGTTTGAAACCCCTGGACAGGCAGAAGCTGAGTAGCCGGCTGTCTCATGTCGTCAACTGTCTGTCGTAAAGAGCTGGCACTGTCACGCAATTCCTTCCATAAGTTCATCCACTCAGGTGTCGACTCCCTAGGGGGTGACAACTCTATAATAGGCAATTGCTCCGCCTCCATCTCATTTTCCTCCTCAAACATGTCGACACAATCGTACCGACACACCACACACACACAGGGAATGCTCTGATAGAAGACAGGACCCCACTAGCCCTTTGGGGAGACAGAGGGAGAGTATGCCAGCACACACCAGAGCGCTATATATAGACAGGAATACCACTATAAAATGTGCTTTTCCCTTTATAGCTGCTGTTAGTATTAAAACTGTGCCAAATTAGTGCCCCCCTCTCTTTTTTACCCTTTTCTGTAGTGCAGGACTGCAGGGGAGAGTCAGGGAGACGTCCTTCCAGCGGAGCTGTGATGGAAAATGGCGCCCGTGTGCTGAGGAGATAGGCTCCGCCCCCTTCTCGGCGGCCTTTTCTCCTGCTTTTTGGTGAGTTCTGGCAGGGGTTAAAATACATCCATATAGCCCTGGGGGTTATATGTGGTGTATTTATGCCAGCCAAGGTGTTTACATTGCTGCTCAGGGCGCCCCCCCCTAGCGCCCTGCACCCTCAGTGACCGAAGTGTGAAGTGTGCCTGAGTAACTATGGCGCACAGCTGCAGTGCTGTGCGCTACCTTGTTGAAGACTGATGTCTTCTGCCGCCGATTTTTCCGGACCTCTTCTTGCTTCTGGCTCTGTAAGGGGGCCGGCGGCGCGGCTCTGGGACCGAGCTCCGAGTCTGGGCCTGTGTTCGGTCCCTCTGGAGCTAATGGTGTCCAGTAGCCTAAGAAGCCCAATCCACTCTGCACGCAGGTGAGTTCGCTTCTTCTCCCCTTAGTCCCTCGATGCAGTGAGCCTGTTGCCAGCAGGTCTCACTGAAAATAAAAAACCTAAAACTAAACTTTTCACTAAGAAGCTCAGGAGAGCCCCTAGTGTGCACCCTTCTCGGCCGGGCACAAAAATCTAACTGAGGCTTGGAGGAGGGTCATAGGGGGAGGAGCCAGTGCACACCAGGTAGTCCTAAAGCTTTACTTTTGTGCCCAGTCTCCTGCGGAGCCGCTATTCCCCATGGTCCTTACGGAGTTCCCAGCATCCACTAGGACGTCAGAGAAAAGGAGATTATGGAACATAACAATTACCAGAGTCACTTGCAGTGTGGTCTTACCTGTTAGGTGCAGCGGGTCGCGCTGGCGCACGGCCGTTGCTAGGCAGCGGGCCGGCGCGTCACGTCCGCCGCGCCTCCTGCTTGTCCCCGCACAGTGCCTGGCAATAGGAGGACGCGGCGCTCGGAGAGCCGCCGGGTCCTTGAAAACAGGGACGCCAGAGGCAGACAGCGTTCCCCGTTGCCGTGCAATCAGTAATCCACCTGGCAATTCTGGGTCGTGCAGCAGGGCAGCTGCACAACATTACCAATCAGGTTCTCTGCAGGGATTGGGGGAGATCTCTGTTATATTCTCCTTCAGTGCTGGACTCAGACGCCGGTGATAGCTTCCTGTGAGCTGTGTCCTGCCTCGGGAGTGTTCCTGTGCTGTCAGTCCGCTCCTGCATCCTGTGTCCGGAGCCTGATCCTTGACATCTGATCCAGACTTCTCCAGTGATCCTGCATCGGCTGCCGTGGGGTCCCGTTCCATCTGCGTGCACCGCTACCGGTGTCGTAAGTAGCGGAGCTGTCGCACCATACGGCTTGGCCGTATTGTTCTTTCCTTTTGCTTTGGTGTTTTCTGCGGAGGGTTCCGCCAATGCAGTCCTCGCCGAAATACAACGGATTTGTGTTTGGCGAATGACTACGTTCCTTTTGTTACGTCTTTGCTTGGCAGCCGCGCCGCACATAATTTAGGTGGTTTTCAGTAGTTCCCCTTCTTTTCGTTTCTGTTTTAGTTAGTTTCCCCCTTGTTCTCTCTCAGGTCTCGGTTAACGCCTTGTCACCAACTAAGACCGTGGGGCATCGGAGTTGGGCAGACCTAATCCGCCCGTCAAACGCGGCTACCGTGGGCCCAATAAACCATAGCCTTGCAGGCGTTGACCGACCACTGGGGAGAGACAACGGAGTCAGGGTTTCCGTTTTTGCTGCGTATTCCACTTCTATCGCAGTTTCACGCATCTGTACTTGGAACTCCTCTGCTACCACCCTGTCTCTTGAGTTCCAGGTACAGAGAACATAACATTATCATCGGCCCAATAAATACAATCAGGGTGGCCTTGAAATTCTGTCATCATGAACCCGTAAGTACAAGGACAGAATCCCAGCCAGGTATTGACCAGTTAGATTCAGAATCTCACTCAGATGGTGCAGGACCTTACCCTCCGGGTGAGGTTTCAGGAGGACCTTTTACGAGCCTCCCCGAGTGTGACCCCTGAACCTAAGATGAACCTTCCTGATCGCTTTTCGGGTAACCGAAAAGATTTCTTTAACTTTCAGGAGGGCTGTAAACTTTACTTTCGCTTAAGGCCCCGGTCCTCAGGTACAGAATCCCAGCGGGTGGGCATAGTTATGTCGTTACTTCAAGGGGACCCACAAACTTGGGCCTTCGGGCTAAAATCCGATGACGCAGCCTTACTCACGGTGGATGCCTTTTTCAAGTCATTAGGCCTGTTGTATGACGATCCTGATAGGGAAGAATGTGCAGGAAAGCCTAAAAAAGGGGGTTTATTAGGCCCTCAAAATCTCCTTTGAGGGCAGGGTTCTTTTTTGTTGAAAAGAAAGAAAGACGGATCTCTTAGGCCGTGCATAGATTACCGGGCCCTCAATAAGATTTCTGTTGAAAACACTTACTCCTTACCTTTAATTTCGGTATTGTTTTATCAACTCCGCACTGCGGTCATTTTTTCTAAAATCGATCTTAGAGGAGCGTATAACCTCATCGGAATAAGATCTGGGGATGAGTGGAAGACGGCTTTTAGTACGCAGTCTGGACATTACGAATATCTTGTGATGCCGTTCGGTCTGTCTAACGCTCCTGCTGTGTTTCAGGATCTAATAAATTATGTCCTCCGTGACTTCCTGGGAAGATTTGTGGTTGTTTATTTGGATGACATCTTAATTTATTCTGAGTCTTCGGAATAGCATGTTCTCCATGTGCGGCAAGTGCTTAAAAAATTGCGGGAGTACCATTTGTACGCCAAATTGGAGAAATGTGATTTCCACATTACTTAGGTGTCCTTTTGAGGATATATTATTTCTCCAGAGCGGTTTTTTATGGAACCTAAAATGCTCCAGGCAGTCTTAAATTGGGCTCAACCCACTAACTTGAAGGCTATTCAGAGATTGTTGGGTTTTGCTAATTATTATAGACATTTTATTCATACCTTTTCCGAATTGGTTGCTCCTATTGTGGCATTAACAAGAAAGGGTGCTGATCCTTCTAAGTGGTCACCTCAAGCAGAGTCTGCCTTCCAGGCTCTGAAACAGGCCTTTGTCTGGGCTCCTGTCCTCAGACACCCCAACCCTGATCTTCCTTTTATCGTCAAGGTAGACGCCTGAGGATGGGGTGGGAGCTATTCTGTCTCAAGAAGACCCTGCGTCTTCGTTGTTACATCCTTGTGCTTTCATGTCCAAGAAATTCTCCTCTGCACAGACCAACTATGATGTTGGTAATAGGGAATTGTTAGCGGTCAAGTAGGCTTTTGAGGAGTGGAAGCACTGGCTTGAGGGAGCAAAGCATACAGTCACTGTGTTTACGGACCACAAGAATTTACAGTACATTGAGTCTGCTAAACGGCTTAATTCCCGGCAGGCTCGATGGGCGCTGTTCTTTACCCGATTTAAGTTTATCATCACTTACAGGCCCGGTTCTTAGAAAACCAAGGCCGATGCCCTGTCACGTTGTTTTCTTCCTGTTCACGATAGCCATTCTTCTGCTACTCCCATTATTCCTGCATCCTCTGTTCGAGCTGGCCTCACACAGGATTTACACACAGTTGGTTCAGGTTCAGCAGCAGGCTCCCAGTAATATGCCTGTTGGTCGTCTTTGTCCCTGAGTTTTTAAGAGGCAGTGTCCTTGCCGAGTTTCACGATAACAAAGTTGCTGGTGTTGCTAAAACGTTGGAGTTACTCTCTCGCTCGCTGTGGTGGCCTAATCTTTCCAAGGATGTTAGGGAGTTTGTTCTCTCTTGTTAAGATTGTGCTAGGCACAAGGTGTCCAGGTCTCTGCCCGTTGGGCAGCTCGTGCCTCTAGCTATTCCTGTCAGGCCATGGTCGCACATTTCCATGGATTTCGTGTTGGATCTTCCACTCTCTTCTGGTTTTCAGGTGATCTGGGTGGCTGTAGATCGTTTTAGCAAGATGGCCCATTTCATTGCTTCACCCAGATTGCCATCCGCTCAGGTTTTGGCAGTTTTGTTCCTTCGCCATGTTTTCAGGCTCCATGGATTACCCATGGATATTGTCTCGGACCAGGGACCGCAGTTTATTGCCCGTTTCTGGAAGCTCTTTTGTGCTTCGTTAAACATGAAACTCAGTTTAACCTCGGGATACCATCCACAGTCCAATAGGCAGACGGGGCGTGTGAATCAATCACTGAAGCAATATCTACGTCTTTACACTGCCAAGCTTCAGAACGACTGGTCGGATTATCTTCCCCTTGCTGAATTTGCTTACAATAACGCCCGTCATTCATCCACCAAGGTGTCTCCGTTCTATTCGGTCCAGGGCTTTCATCCTAGAGCCAATTCCTTTATTCCTAATTATCCATCTTCTTCCTTGGCCTTAACTTCCCGCCTAAGAGCTATTTGGAAGAAGGTACACCTTGCTCTTAAGAAGGCTGCCTTCCGGGAGAATTTTTTTTCGGACAGGTTCCAACGTCCATGCACCTTTAAGGTAGGAGACAAGGTGTGGTTGTCAACCCACAACATCAAGCTCCGACAACCTTCGGCTAGATTGGGACCTAGATTTATCGGGCCATTTCTTATTATCAAAGAGATCAATCCAGTGGCTTTTCAGCTACAGTTGCCAAAGTCACTTAAAATCTCCAACACCTTTCATTGTTCTCTGTTTAAGCCATGTGTTCTTTCCAGGAAATTTCCTTGGAAAATTTTCAAGGGTAGACCTCCGGTGGATATTCAGGGCCAACAAGAATTCCTGGTGGTGAAGGTGTTGGATTCTAAAGTTTCTCGTGGTCTGCTGTACTTTTTGGTCCATTGGAAGGGGTATGGTCCAGAGAAGAGATCTTGGGTCTGGGACAAGTATTTGCATGGCCCTATACTAAAGAAGATGTTCTTTCGGGAATTTCCCCATAAACCCGGGTGTAGGGGTTCATTAACCCCTCCTCAAGGCAAGCTAGGCAACGGGGCCGGCGCATCACGTCCGCCGCGCCTCCTGCTTGTCCCCGCACAGTGCCTGGCAATAGGAGGACGCGGCGCTCGTAGAGCCGCCGGGTCCTTGAAAACAGGGACGCCAGAGGCAGACAGCGTTCCCCGTTGCCGTGCAATCAGTAATCCACCTGGCAATTCTGGGTCGTGCAGCAGGGCAGCTGCACAACATTACCAATCAGGTTCTCTGCAGGGATTGGGGGAGATCTCTGTTATATTCTCCTTCAGTGCTGGACTCAGACGCCGGTGATAGCTTCCTGTGAGCTGTGTCCTGCCTCGGGAGTGTTCCTGTGCTGTCAGTCCGCTCCTGCATCCTGTGTCCTGGTGTCCGGAGCCTGATCCTTGACATCTGATCCAGACTTCTCCAGTGATCCTGTATCGGCTGCCGTGGGGTCCCGTTCCATCTGCGTGCACCGCTACCGGTGTCGTAAGTAGCGGAGCTGCCGCACCATACGGCTTGGCCGTATTGTGCTTTCCTTTTGCTTTGGTGTTTTCTGCGGAGGGTTCCGCCAATGCAGTCCTCGCCGAAATACAACGGATTTGTGTTTGGCGAATGACTACATTCCTTTTGTTACGTCTTTGCTTGGCAGCCGCGCCGCACATAATTTAGGTGGTTTTCAGTAGTTCCCCTTCTTTTCGTTTCTGTTTTAGTTAGTTTCCCCCTTGTTCTCTCTCAGGTCTCGGTTAACGCCTTGTCACCAACTAAGACCGTGGAGCATCGGAGTCGGGCAGACCTAATCCGCCCGTCAAACGCGGCTACCGTGGGCCCAAGAAACCATAGCCTTGCAGGCGTTGACCGACCACTGGGGAGAGACAACGGAGTCAGGGTTTCCGTTTTTGCTGCGTATTCCACTTCTATCGCAGGTTCACGCATCTGTACTTGGAACTCCTCTGCTACCACCCTGTCTCTTGAGTTCCAGGTACAGAGAACATAACATTACCTTTGTGCATGATGCTGGTGACTGAGCCCCCCGGGGTGGAAGGAAGCTATGGGGGGAGCCTCAGCGCAGGACGCCTTACCCCTTACTAGCTCTTACCAGAGTAACTTGCAGTGTGGTCTTTCCTTTCTGCATGATGCCGGTGACTGAGCCCCTGTGGGGCGGGAGGAAGCTATGGGGGGAGCCTCAGTGCAGGATACCTTACCTCTTACTGGTGCATGCAGTCTATCCTATTTTACAGCACATAGAAATAAATTGGAAGTCTGGGAACAGAGATGTGGTTCTGCGTTTGTGTGCATGGCATGATCATGTTGCGTATTAGAAGCTGAGCCACATACTTTTTATAGTATAATCAGTTTTTATTAAAGATTTTCAAAGAGATAAAGAAAAGAAAAAAAAAAACAATTACAGATACCCTGACATCGATATAAAAAAAAACTAGCATTCACAAATCCGAATGTACAAATGCCTAATGAAGGGATTGCAAGCCCGCAGAAAAGTGTGGAAACCTCACAGGCAATATATATCGAGTGGGCCGGTGAATAGAGCATAACACCCGAAGAGCAGGAGATATTCTAATGCAATATCGCCGGGAGGTCATGCTATGCCGGCGGAAAGGCTGCAATGTACAACAATAAAATGTGTTCTTTAACATAAGGAACATAAAAACTAAAAGAAAAGTAAATTAGGAAAGCCAGTTGTCATCAGGGAAAGAAGCAAAGAAAAGTAAGGAAGGAAGAAAAAGAGAGAGGGGGGGCAAGAGAAGTAGGAGCTACCACTTAGCGAGATTTGTGAACAGAGATACAGGGATATTAACTACTATCCAAGGGAGTGGCTAAGTAGGCCTGGGAAGCCTTGTATTCTAGCCAAGGGAACCATGTAGAGTCGAATTCACGAGACTTGCCTATCGACGAGAGGAACAAGTCTTCCATTCTCAAGTAGTCTAGTTTAGTGAACCATGCACGACGTGTAGGGGGGAGGTGAGATCTCCACATGACCGGGATTACAGCACGTGCTGCGTTACTTAAATGTCGCAGTAATGAGTGTTTGTGTTGGGACACTGGAATATTAGAGTGATTAATAAGCCAGAATGCAGGGTCAGATGGAATCTGAATCTTAAGAATGGCCTGAGAAGTGTGCATAACTTCTTGCCAAAAAGGTTGGATCAGAGGACATGTCCACCAAATATGTAGGAGGGAGCCAGATGGGGAGGAGCAACGCCAGCAATGGGCTGACGAAGAGGGGTACATAGCATGAAGGAGAGATGGGTGCCTATACCATCTTGTCACAACTTTGTATTGAGTCTCCCGGATCTGGACACAGACAGAGCTCAAGTGAGTTTTTAAGAAAATGTTTTCCCAGTCTCTAGGCGATAAGGAAATGCCCAAGTCCCTCTCCCAAGCCACAGCAAAGGGTGGGGTAACAATAGGTTGGGAATGGCAAACAATTTTGTATAGTGTGGAAATAGTGTGGGTCGGGTCAAGAGTAGCAACGCAGAGCTTCTCAAATAGGGTCAGTTCCCTGGCGGCGCTGTAAAGTCTAGAGCCAGTCACCAAGAAGTGCCTTATTTGTAGGAACTTCCAAAAGTCCTGTTGGGGGATATCCCACTTCACCCTCAAGTCTGAGAACTGTTTGACTCCAGTTGATGATACCATCTGACCGACCCTGAACAGTCTTGTTACAGCCCATCGTGAGAAGTGGGTGGGGTTGACACTTGGTGTGAAGTCAGGGTTGGCCAGAAAGGATGTCAAGGGGCCGAATTTAGATGAGATGTAGGGAAGTCCCCGTAGCGTTTTCCAGGCGACTAGCGTGGGAGTTATAGTAGGATGGGGGAGGAGCAACTTAGGGAAGGAGGGGAGCCATGGGAATAGGTCTCCTCCTCTGTCAGATAAACTGGTGAATCAATAGTGAAATAGATCGGAACCAGGATTCTGGGATACGAATCGGGAGGGCCTGCATTACATACAATAATATAGGGAGGGTGTTCATCTTAACTATATTTATCCTCCCAAACCAGGAGAGATATTTCATATTCCATCTAGAGTAGTCATTCCGAATCGTTTGCAAAAGAGGTAAATAATTCAACAGGAACAACTGGGACTCGTTAGCGGACAGCTTAACACCGAGGTATGTTATGTGAGAAGATTGCCATGAGAAGGGGAAAGAACGTTTAAGGTCCGCAACGGACTCTGCAGGGGTGGAAATATTAAGAGCGCTAGATTTAGAGTAATTAATTTTGAAATTGGAAAGCAATCCGAAGAGGTCAAGTTCTTTCATTAGGTGCGGCAAGGAGTCAGTGGGGTGGGATACTATGGCTAAGAGGTCGTCGGCAAATAGGGCTAACTTGTACTCTCCGTCTCCTACGGTAAAATCCCTGATGTCGTGATTAGCTCATATAGCTCTAGCCAACGCTTCAATACAAAGCACAAAGATCAACGGAGATAGTGGGCAGCCTTGCCTAGTGCGGTTGCCTATGGTGAATGGGTCAGATAAGGTGCCATTTACGCGAACCTTTGCTGTTGGAGAGTCAGAGGGCCAGTATCCAATTCAGTGCGTTGGGACCTAAGCCAATGTGCTCTAAAATTGATTTCATGAATTTCCAACTAACCCTATCAAGTTTGAGATCCACATTCAGGAGGGAAATGGGTCTATAGCTGGAGCAGACCGAAGGGTCTTTGCCCTGCTTCGGTATCACTGAAATGTGGGCCTCCAGAGAGTCACGGGAGAAATGAGAGCCAGATGTACTTGAGTTAAACGCTCGAAGGAGTAGGGGAATCAACCTATCCCTAAACACCTTATAGTATGCGATAGAGAATCCGTCAGGGCCATAGAGGAAATGGCCTGATCCAGCTCCTGGGCAGTGAAAGGGGCTTCCAGCAAACAGAGTGCCGAGGGCGGGAGAACGGGATAATCTATGGACCTCAAATAGTTCCTTATTTTTTGGAGTGAACGGTGGGGGTCTGTATCTGAGGAGTCACTCTCTAGGTTGTATAGCAAGGCGTAAAATCGTGCAAAGCAAGTCTCGGCCAGGTTTATTGCCCCACTGATAATATTTCCGTTTACATTTACGGATGGAGAGAATTATATTATCAGACAGGAGTTTATTCAGCTGTAAGCGGGCTTCCGACAATTCTACAAGGGTCTTATCTGATAATGATACCTTGTGAGAGGTCTCGAGGGTGTGAATCCTAAATAGAAGGCCTGAGATCAGGGACTGCTTTTGTTTCTTCTTATATGTGCCTAATTGTATCAGCTTGCCGCAGAGTACACATTTATGTGCTTCCCACACAGTTAGGTGGGAGACATCGTCTGTGACATTCGTGGCAATATAGTCATCTAGAGCCTTATCTAAAGCAACCTTACAAAGTGCATCATAGAGAAGGGACTCTGAGTCTCCAGGTCCATTGTTTATGGGGACCATAAGGGAGGTCTAACGTCAATGTCACTGGAACATGGTCAGACTAAGTGCTAGAACCAATAGTGGCATCTATGAGAAGCGGGAGGTGTCTATGGCTAAGGAACAAGTAATCAATACGGGAATAAACCCGGTGGGGGTGCGAATAAAAGGAGTAATCACGACCTGAGGGATTGAGGGTGCTCCAGGAGTCAGCTAGTTGTTGTGTATGAAGCAGGCGTTTGACATGGCGATATTTAGATGCAACAAATCTAGAGGTTTGGGATGATGTGTCAGTACTGGGGTCCAATGGCCAGTTGAAGTCCCCACCTAAAACAGTAATACCTTGGGACAAAGAGTCTAACTTCGGGAGATGGGAATTGAAGAAAGACAATTGGGCCTGGTTCGGGGCATAAATCACTGCAAAAGTGAACAATTGCTCAAAGATTTTACAGGTCAAGAGAAGGAGCCTACCCGGTACCACCCTGTGTGTGGAAACGTCAAAAACGAGTAAATCCCTGGAGAAAACAATAGCCACTCCCTTGGATTTGCTACCTGGGGTGTTGCTGTAGTACGACATGGGTAAGTAGCGACTGGTAAGAGAAGGATTACGAATTCCAACCTTAAAATGGGTCTCCTGCACTAAAGCAACATCCGCTCTTTCAGACCTCAGTAGACGTAGAAGGCTAGATCTCTTCTCCGGCGTGTTAAGACCATGCGCGTTAAGGGACAGCACTTTAATCTTCCCCGGGGCGCTCATGGTGGAGTGAAGTAGAGCGAATTCCCATAAATCTGAAAGCGGAGGGAAAGAAAGGGGGGAGAAAGGAGAGCAGGCATGGAAAAAAGAGACAAAGAAGAAGGAAATACAAAAACAATGTAATAACATCAGAAAAAGACCCGCAGGAGAGAGACTGAACCGTATCACCTTCAGCCTCCCTACCGGCATTAAGCCAAGGGCGGGTTTAATGGGGGAATGGGAGTGAACAGGAACCATGGTGAAAAAACATGTCTGAAACGGACACAAAAAGAGGAAAAAATCCTGCAATAAGAGGAATAGACAGTGGGTGGCAAGGGCAGCAGAATAATCCACAACCCCCACCACAAACCGGCCAATATAAGCAAACCAATTAGTTAGCAATAACATCCATTACAAGTTAGGGATTTAACAAAGGGCATATGTAAGAATTCTTGTAGAAGAAAAAATACCCTCCAACACTACAGTAGCAATATGAGTCTCTAGAAAAAAGCAGAAACAATAATGCCATACAGAAGAGTCCTTCATAGCAAAGCAGATTTGGAGGGAGAAGCGGTCGGCTGGACTCTCTTCTTGGCGCCTCGAACCTCATGCCATGGTTGCGGGCTAGGAGCCCGTTTAGGGAGAGGGACATCACGGAGGGGGAACTCCCAATCTGGAATGTCTAATGGAGGTAGACCTAGTGAAGAGCAGAACGAGGAGAGGTCTCCGTGGGAGGATAGGGTGAACCATTTTCCGTTTGTCTGTTAGGGGTCTCAAGGATTTCCATTGCTGGAGCGTGTGCCAGGAAAGATCTTGATAGAGGCTTATATCAGAGGCGTTGAAATCAATACTGGCCAGTTGACGGGCTTTGGACATAATTTCCTCTTTCTGGGCGAAATAATGGAGCCGGCAAATGACGTCTCGGGGCCTGTCAGTGGTGAGGCCTCTCGGTCTGAGGGCTCTGTCAAAAGTGAGAACGTTATCTGAATAACTTGGTCAGGGCATCCACTAGCCCAGATTGGGGAACTTCCTCTGGGAGACCACGGACGCGGTTATTATTCCGTCTACCTCTGTTGTCGATATCCGTCATTCTGGACTGTAAGGCACGGATTTCTTTGGATTGAGCAAGGATGGAGTCTCATAACAAGGACATACAAGAGACAATAGTCTCTTGGTCTTCTTCCAAGTTCACTAAGCGATCAGACAGGTGCGAGATATCGCATTTAATGGAGGCGAGCTCATTCCTGATAGTATCTTGAAGATCTTGCTTAGTAGGAAAGGACCTCATGAAGGTCAGGATTTCCCAGAGATCACGTCCGCCCACCGTCGCAGGGTCAGCCATGTTGTCAGCCGGATTTGAGATCGAGGAGGCAGAGGGAGTTGTCGGGGGATGGGGGGGGGGGGAGGCTCTCCATCTGTGGGGAGGTCGTTGGAAGAAGGAAAGGTCTCAGGTCCGCTTGAGACCTTGTGACTTTTTGAGGTTGGTTGTTGCTCCGTCTAGAGGATTTCAAGGTACACCCCATAATCCAGGGGGTCAGCAAGGAGGATGTTTGCAATAAGCTCTGGATGTGTCAGAATCAAGAAGATACATACAACAACATAGCTCCTGGGGAGCGGTCACTCCCCGTGGCCGGGTCTCAGGTGGTCATCGGGTGACCTCGAGAAGGGAATCAGAGGACATGAGCCCATGGAGATGCATTCCTTTGAAAAGTGGTAACGCTGGCAGCGTGTGATAGGACTATGGGGAGCACTGAGAGAGTAAGGAGCACAGATCTGGGAGGAGAGAGGTGAGGAAGGTAGGGGGTCTCCTTAGAAGGGAAGGGATCCGGCAGCAGGGCGTGAGAGGAAGCAGCCCATGTGGGATTTTCCCGGGGGTGGAGGGGGGGCTGTAACGAGACCCTAGAATGTTGCCTGACTCTCTGTGGGACAGGCTAAGAGGACACAAGCAGATCCAGCCTGCGTAACCCCGAAAGAAGCTGGTCCAGTGCACGGGGTCGAGGAATGAGAAGGGCCGTGTATATATGCTCCCCTGTGGGCCGCAGCTGGAAGACCCTTTCTCAGATTTTATATCGCCCCAGGGAGCGGGGAGAGACTTTGCAGGGTGTACTGGGGG
Organism: Pseudophryne corroboree; assembly: GCF_028390025.1. Lineage (NCBI taxonomy): Eukaryota > Metazoa > Chordata > Amphibia > Anura > Myobatrachidae > Pseudophryne > Pseudophryne corroboree. The sequence goes on along the minus strand of NW_026967601.1, from coordinate 268,103 downwards.
AAGCGGGGTGTCAGGGGCACAGGACTCCAGTCCCAGAGGCTGTCTAAATGCAGTCCCACCAGGGACCGAAAAGTTCAGTGCAGGGGCCGATAGTTACTGTATCAACCTTCCATACCTGCTGTCAGCCACATGTAGATGGGATCCTGGGTGCTGGGGATGAACAGAAGGCAGGAGCAACTCTGGTAGAGAGGGAGACCGCGCCGTGTAGCACCCGCCCGCCAGACCCGAACTTCCGGTCCGCGTTCTTCCAGCCGCACAGCCCGTCACAGCCCTCAGCTCCAGTGCGGTGAGGAGGCCAGGCACCGGAGGGCAGATGCGGCTTCGGTGGATAGAGAGAGATCGCTCCGTGCAGCACCCGCTCCCCAGACCCGAACTTCCGGTCCGCGGTCCTTCAGCCCAGCTGTTTAATGCTGCAGAACTGGGCAGGTTGAACAGAGAACAGATGTGTAGGAGCTAATTAAAGCCACGAAAACTCCCAGTTTCAATGGAGCTCATGCAGGATGCTCCCAGCCAGATCAGCCTCCAGGCCACGCCCCTGAGCCACATACTTGATCATTATTAGCAATAACCTACCCATAGAAATGTATACAATGTACTTTATGTAGGATTCATAGCTGTGTCCAACAACTATTGGGAAGTGTCATTTGCTTGCCAGGCACGTCCAAGTATACAGTTACATGACAGGTTTCACAGGTGTTACACGCTCCATAGCTACAGGAAGCCAGACAGTAAATCAGCATACACAGCGTAGTATCAGGCAGGCTTTTATTATTACTGAACTGATTTCTCCATAGTTTCCAATCACTCCCTCTCCAAGAAGTCGCTTCTACAGACTCCATCTTCCGGCAGGAAACACCTTCTGACCCCCCCCCCCCCCCATGCTTCCGCTATTCTTACTGCTGGTCACATACAGCGTTCCATAGTGTGACATCATCCTGCGAGCCCTCAGTACTATACATATATATTACTGCTGGGACATGTAATAATCACACACCAGCCTACCCAGTGTCTCCATAGTGTGACATCATCCAGCGAGCCCTCAGTACTATACATATATAACGAGATTTATGGTAAGAACTTACCTTTGTTAAAACTCTTTCTGCGAGGTACACTGGGCTCCACAAGGATGGACAATGGGGTGTAGAGTAGGATCTTGATCCGAGGCACCAACAGGCTCAAAGCTTTGACTGTTCCCAGAATGCACAGCGCCGCCTCCTCTATAACCCCGCCTCCCTGCACAGGAGCTCAGTTTTTAGTTAACCAGCCCAATGCAGTACCAGGAAAAGAGACGACAACGGTTAGTAGCCACATACACCACACTCTCACGACAAGAGAAGTGTCAGTGGCTAATGCCATACCAACCCGAAGAAGCTAAGTGTGTCAGGGTGGAGCCCAGTGTACCTCGCAGAAAGAGTTTTAACAAAGGTAAGTTCTTACCATAAAACTCGTTTTCTGCTGTGGGGTACACTGGGCTCCACAAGGATGGACAATGGGGATGTCCTAAAGCAGTTCCTTATGGGAGGGGACGCACTGTAGCGGGCACAAGAACCCGGCGTCCAAAGGAAGCATCCTGGGAAGCGGCAGTATCTAAGGCATATAACCTTATGCACGTGTTCCCGGAGGACCACGTAGCCACCTTGCACAATTGGTCAAGGGTCGCACCACGTTGGGCCGCCCAAGAAGGTCCAACAGACCGAGTAGAATGGGCCGTAATGTGAGCAGGAGCTGACAGACCAGCCTTCACATAAGCATGTGCAATCACCATTCTAATCCACCTGGCCAGGGACTGCTTGTGAGCAGGCCAGCCACGTTTGTGAAATCCAAACAAAACAAAGAGAGAATCAGATTTTCGAATAGAAGCAGTTCTCTTCACATAGATACGGAGAGCCCGTACCACATCCAAAGACCGCTCTTTGGGAGACAAATCAGGAGAGACAAAGGCCGGAACCACAATCTCCTTATTAAGGTGGAACGAGGACACCACCTTTGGTAAATTAACGGGACAAGTCCGAAGTACCGCCCGGTCACTGTGAAAAATCAGATATGGGGAACTACAGGAAAGGGTCCACAAATCCGACACTCTTCTAGCAGAGGCAATAGCCAGCAAGAACACCACCTTAAGGGAAAGCCACTTAAAATCAGCTGAACCAAGGGGTTCAAACGGAGGCTCCTGCAACGCCTCCAAAACCACCGACAAGTCCCAAGGAGCCACAGGCGGGACATAGGGAGGTTGGATACGCAACACACCCTGAGTGAAAGTATGATTAGGTAAAGTCGCAATTTTTCTCTGAAACCACACCGACAAGGCAGAAATATAAACCTTGAGGGAGGCCAGACGCAGGCCTAAATCCAGGCCCTGTTGCAGAAAAGCCAAAAGTTTGGCTGTACTAAACTTGGAAGCGTCATAATTGTTAGAAGCGCACCAAACAAAGTAGGAATGCCAGACCCTATGGTAAATCCGGGCAGAAGCCGGTTTCCGGGCCCACAACATAGTTTTAATGACCTCTTCAGAAAAACCCTTAGCTTTCAAGACGGAAGCTTCAAGAGCCACGCCGTCAAAGACAGCCGGGCTAGGTCCTGGTAGATACAGGGGCCCTGAACGAGGAGGTCTGGGAGTTGTGGAAGTAGAATTGGACGCTCTGACGATAGGCCCTGCAGGTCTGAGAACCAGTGCCGTCTGGGCCACGCTGGAGCTATGAGATGCAGATTTACTTTTTCTTGCTTGAACTTCCGAATTACCCTGGGCAGGAGTGACACCGGAGGGAACACGTACGGCAGCCGAAACCTCCACGGCACCGCCAGCGCATCCACGAATGCTGCTTGAGGATCCCTTGCCCTTGCTCCGAAGACCGGAACCTTGTGATTGTGTCGAGATGCCATCAGATCTACATCTGGAAGACCCCACTTTTCCACTAGGAGTTGAAACACTTCTGGATGGAGGACCCACTCGCCGGCATGCACGTCCTGACGACTGAGAAAGTCCGCTTCCCAATTCAGGACTCCCGGAATGAATATTGCAGATATGGCCGGTAGATGGCGTTCCGCCCAATGTAGAATCCGTGAGACTTCCTTCATTGCCAAACGGCTTCGAGTGCCGCCTTGATGATTTATGCAAGCCACTGTGGTGGCGTTGTCCGACTGTACTTGAACAGGACGGTTCTGAATTAAATGCTGGGCAAGGTTCAATGCATTGAAGACCGCCCGCAATTCCAGAATATTGATTGAGAGGAGAGATTCCTCCTTGGTCCACCGACCCTGAAGGGAGTGTTGCTCCATCACCGCGCCCCAACCTCTTAGACTGGCATCTGTCGTCAACAGGACCCAGTTGGATATCCAGAAGGGACGGCCCCTGCACAATTGTTGGTCCTGGAGCCACCAGAGCAGCGACAGATGGACCTCCGGAGTCAATGAGATCATTTGAGACCTGATCCGGTGAGGCAGGCAGTCCCACTTGGCTAGAATCAGCCTCTGGAGGGGGCGAGAATGGAATTGAGCATACTCCACCATGTCGAATGCTGACACCATGAGGCCCAGCACCTGCATAGCCGAATGTACAGACACTTGCGGACGAGAAAGGAAGCAACGAATCCTGTCCTGAAGCTTCAGGACCTACTCCTGACACAAGAACAACCTCTGATTGTGAGAGTGTCCAATAGCGCTCCCAGATGCACCATGCTCTGAGCAGGGATCAGGGAGGATTTCTTCCAGCTGATGAGCCACCCGTGGGCTTGCAGAAAACGGACCATCATATCCAGATGACATAGGAGAAGTTCTGGGGAATTTGCCAGGACTAACAAGTCGTCCAGATACGGCAGTATCCTGACCCCTTGACGGCGGAGTACCACAGTCATCACCGCCATTACTTTGGTGAAGACTCGCGGAGCCGTTGTTGAACCAAAAGCTAACGCCCGAAACTGATAATGGAGGTTGCCAATAGCAAACCTCAGGTATTGCTGATGTGACGCTGCTATAGGAATATGCAGGTAAGCATCCTGTATGTCCAGGGAGACCATGTAGTCCCCAGGTTCCAAGGCTAGAACTATAGAGTGAAGGGTTTCCATACGGAACTTGGAAATCTTCACAAACCTGTTCAATGCCTTGAGGTTGAGAATGGGCCGGGAGGACCCATTCAGTTTCGGGACTAGAAACAGCGGAGAATAGTACCCCCGGCCCCTCTGCGCAAGAGGCACCTGTACTACGACTCCTGTATCCAGGAGGGTCTGTACCACCGAATGCAGAGTGTTTGCCTTTGCCTGGTCCGACGGGACGTCTGTCTGGCAAAATTGATGAGGGGGTCGGTTTTTGAAGGCTATGGCGTAACCTCGAGTGACGACTTCCCGTACCCAAGCATCTGAAGTGGTTTTCAACCATTCCTGGGTATACCCTAGAAGCCGGCCCCCCACCCTGGGATCCCCCAGGGGAAGGCCCGCCCCGTCATGCGGCAGGCTTATCGGTCGTGGAAGCTGGCTGACGGGCCGCCCAGGCTCTTTTTGGCTTCGGCTTACCAGGTTTGGAAGTGCGGGCCTGCTTGTTGTATGCCTGACCTTTTGCTTTACCTGAAGGACGAAAGGGGCGAAAGGAAGTACCTTTAGCCTTCGACACAGAAGGAGCGGTACTTGGCAGACAGGCAGTTTTGGCAGCCACTATCTTATTTAAGTCCTCCCCAAACAGAATATCTCCCTTGAAAGGGAGTACCTCCAGAGTTTTTCTAGAGTCCAGATCCACAGACCAGGATCTCAGCCACAATATCCGGCGAGCCAGGACTGACGTAGTAGAGGCCTTGGCTGCTAGGATACCGGCATCAGAAGCCGCCTCTTTAATATAGCGAGAAGCTGTGACAATATATGACAAGCATTGTCTAGCATGGTCAGAGGAGATTTCAGCTTCTAACTCCAAGGCCCATGCTTCAATAGCCTCTGCAGCCCATGTAGCTGCAATAGTGGGCCTTTGTGCAGCACCCGTGAGGGTGTAAATCGCTTTCAGACAACCCTCCACACGTTTATCCGTAGGCTCTTTTAGAGACGTGACGGTAGTGACAGGTAGAGCTGAGGAAACCACCATCCTAGCCACATGCGAGTCTACTGGAGGAGGCGTTTCCCAATTCTTAGACAGCTCCGGCGCGAGGGGATAGCGAGCCAGCATCTTCTTTTGAGGCACAAACTTCTTTCCCGGGTTTCCCCAGGGTTCCTGACGTATATCGACTAGGTGGTCAGAGTGAGGTAAAACTTGTTTAACCACCTTCTGACGCTTGAACCTATCAGGTTTCTTAGGAGGGACGGATGGCTCGGGATCATCCGTAATCTGTAGTATTAACTTAATAGCCTCCAAAAGATCAGGAACATCCACATGTGAACTACCCTCCCCATCAAGTATCTGAGTCAGAATCTGTGGGGTCAGTGTAAGTGACGTCTTCATCAGACGAGGTGTCAGTGACAGCAGTGGATTGTGAGGAGACAAGCGCTCGCTTAGAGGACCCCTTGGACTTAGGCGAGCGATGGTCAGACTTTTTAGCAGTCAGGGACTGGCTCAACTTCTTCAATTGAGCAGAAAAATCGTCCGCCCACGGCGGGTTAGCTGCAGGGACCACATACGGTTGTACCGGCATTGGGGGTCCCATAGAGGGTGTTAGTTTATGAACTAGCGTATGCAGATGCGTCGAAAAAGCGGCCCACGGTGGGTCATTATGTGCCTCCGTTGCCACAGTCCCACTAGGGGGCAAGGAGCCCCCAGAACCAGAGCCCACAGCTGCTATATTCCTCTCATAGGGATCTGTGGCTTCAGCAACACCGGCAGTGTGTTCAGCCCCAGAACCGTTACCCTCAGAAGCAGACATGATATAACTTGCAGTATGACGTAAAACAGTACAATTATTAGAAGCACTATATCCCTAAACCCAAACCACTGCGCAGTGTAGTCAGCACCAGCAGAGATAAAGGAGAGAGATATGGTGACTAAATCACAGAGAGAAATACGTAATACAGTAGATCTTTGTGAAAATCCTTTATTAGATAAAACCTGACGCACCAAGCCCCCACAGGTTATAGAATATAGGGATAGCAGGTTGAGTGAAAGACACGAGATGGACAACACTCAGCTATCTAATGCACACACAAATAGTCACAGTCTGTACAAAGCAGAGGTTATTACTAACAATAATACTGCACTGGACTAGCTTACACAGCTATATAACAATAGATATAACAGTACACAGTAAGAACTGGATGTATATCACAGGGTAATTGTACTATAAACCCCTGACTAAATGCACTCGTTCTTACTAACACTGACTAAAAAGGCAGGTAGAATACTTAAGTGTCTTGTAAAGTCACAGCGCTGACAACCAGGCGGCTTTACATAGGAGGATTTGCCCAAGCAGTCCCAGGAACAGTGAGCTGAGGGATAATGGCGCCGCAGACACTGACAGGGAGTGAGGGAGAGACAGATATGCAGCTCCAGGGCGGAAACATTTGCGGGAAATGGCGCCCTGGGGCTGGGGGAGGGGCTTCAGGTCTAAGCCTCATCTCCTCTGCTGGCAAAACCACCGGGTACTGTGGGCTCTATTAAACTGGTTTAGAGAGAAAACCTGACCTGCGCCCATGCCCTGGTGATCTAGTGGGATCGCCTGTACTGCCACAGTGTCCACCGCCAGCGCGCGCGGCCCGCCTCCCACTGACCACGCCGGATTGCGATAAAGACCGGGTCCCGCAAGCGGGACCAACTCACCACCTCCCGAAGCGCGGCCACGCGATTCCGGAGAGCCCCCGTCGTGTGTGCCTGACGTGAAGAAAACCGGAGCCTCCGCTGTAGGTACCCGGCAACCAGGGCTCGGGAGTGTACAGCGCCGCTGGGGAGAGCTGGAGCTGCAGCAGTGAAAGTCTTCTGACATTTACCCCTGCTGCTGCACTGAAGTCTTCACTTTTTCTTCAGAAAAAAGCTCTTATTAGGGCTGCCTGGAGCAGCCCCTCTGTTATGTGCCTGCTATCTGCGGCACCAACTACAAAACTGAGCTCCTGTGCAGGGAGGCGGGGTTATAGAGGAGGCGGCGCTGTGCATTCTGGGAAAAGTCAAAGCTTTGAGACTGTTGGTGCCTCGGATCAAGATCCCACTCTCCACCCTATTGTCCAACCTTGTGGAGCCCAGTGTACCCCGCAGCAGAAACATATATAACTGGTGGGACATGTAATAATCACACGCCAGCCTACCCAGTGTCTCCATAGTGTGACATCATCCAGCGAGCCCTCAGTACTATACATATATATATATAACTGGTGGGACATGTAATAATCACACGCCAGCCTACCCAGTGTCTTCATAGTGTGACATCATCCAGCGAGCCCTCAGTACTATACATATATATAACTGGTGGGACATGTAATAATCACACGCCAGCCTATCCAGTGTCTCCATAGTGTGACATCATCCAGCGAGCCCTCAGTACTATACATATATATATATAACTGGTGGGACATGTAATAATCACACGCCAGCCTATCCGGTGTCTCCATAGTGTGACATCATCCAGCGAGCCCTCAGTACTATACATATACATATATATAACTGGTGGGACATGTAATAATCCCACGCCAGCCTACCCGGTGTCTCCATAGTGTGACATCATCCAGCGAGCCCTCAGTACTATACATATATATAACTGGTGGGACATGTAATAATCACACGCCAGCCTATCCAGTGTCTCCATAGTGTGACATCATCCAGCGAGCCCTCAGTACTATATATATATATATATAACTGGTGGGACATGTAATAATCACACGCCAGCCTATCCAGTGTCTCCATAGTGTGACATCATCCAGCGAGCCCTCAGTACTATACATATATATAACTGGTGGGACATGTAATAATCACACACCAGCCTACCCAGTGTCTCCATAGTGTGACATCATCCAGCGAGCCCTCAGTACTATACATATATATATATATATATATATATAACTGGTGGGACATGTAATAATCCCACGCCAGCCTATCCGGTGTCTCCATAGTGTGACATCATCCAGCGAGCCCTCAGTACTATACATATATATAACTGGTGGGACATGTAATAATCACACACCAGCCTACCCGGTGTCTCCATAGTGCGACATCATCCAGCGAGCCCTCAGTACTATACATATATATATATATAACTGGTGGGACAATCTAGAGGGCTATACACTGTTTAGGAGAGACAGACTAAATAAAAAGGGTGGAGGGGTGTGTCTTTACGTAAAGCCGTTTTTAAAACCTAATATATGGGAAGATACTCAGGAGGTGACTGTAGACACTGTTTAGACATTATGGGTAGAAATTGCATGCGGGGAAAAAGGAATAAAAAAGTTAGTATTGGGTGTATGCTATAGGCCGCCTGGTATCAACGCATCTGATGAGGAATTGTTACTAAAGCAAATTGAAAGAGCAGCAGGAGTAGGAGACATAGTAGTGATGGGAGATTTTAACTATCCAGAGATAAACTGGAAAAAACGATTCATGTGATACTGCTAGGGGCAATATGTTTTTAAACACACTAAATGATAACTACTTAGTCCAACTAATTGAGGAACCCACCAGGTACAATGCAATCTTAGACCTGGTATTAACAAACAATGGGGATTTGGTATCAGGTATTATAGTAGGGGAACCCATAGGAAACAGCGACCACAATATGGTCACATTCAATATCAGTTTCTATAAACAGCCCTATACTGGCTCAACTAGGACTCTAAACTTTAGCAAAGCAAATTTTGATAAGATGAGGGTATTTTTCAGGGATATTGAATGGGAAGGTTTGTTTTTAGGAAAATATACTACGGAGAAATGGGGAGGTACTAAAATTCCTGCTAGCTAAAAATACACTCAAATTTATTCCTACGAGCAGCAAAAAAAGGAATAAAAATCATAAACCGATGTGACATAACAAAAAGATAAAGGAACTTATGGGCAAGAAAAGGCGAGCATTTAAAAAATACAAATCTGACGGGGAAGCAGAGTCATTTCAGCACTATAAGGAATGTAACAAAATATGCAAAAAGGAAATAAGAGCGGCTAAAGTAGAAACTGAAAAACTAGTAGCAAAGGAAAGCAAAGCGAATCCCAAAAAATTCTTTAAATACATTAATAGCAAGAGATTAAAGAAGGAGAGTATAGGCCCTTTAAAAGACAAGTTGGGAGTCTTAAGCAAAAATGATAATGACATAGCGGACACACTAAATGAGTTTTTTTCAACAGTATTTACTAGAGAGGACCCAATTCAGGGACTAACATATAATCTCAATAATGAGAATATCCCACTGATAGGTACTTATTTAAGTGAGGAAGTAGTCTGTGACCGATTAAAACATTTAAAGATTAATAAGTCACCAGGTCCCGATGGTATTCACCCAAGGGTTCTAATGGAGGTTCATTCTGAACTTGCAAAGCCGCTATTTTTGATCTTTAAGGATTCAGTTGTCACAATCCTGACTGTAGGTTTCATATTTGGTGACTAACCCCTGCCATCTGTCCCGGATCCTGTGTCTTTTTACTCACCGAGTTAAACAGCTTGTCAGCACTGAGTTTTCCGGAGTTCTCTGCCTGAAAGGTAATAGTTAATTAGCTCCACCTGTGGTGATCTCCTGTGTGAGGCTGAATTCAGTAATCTGAAGTTTAGGCCTAAAAGCCAGCATCCTATGTTTTGCAGAAGTTCAGGCTTCAGTGTTCTCTCGGCCTGCTAGGCCTCACTCTACATCACAGCCTAGTCTATAGTACTCACATGACGGTGACTGTTCACCTGACCCAGAGTTGTCAAATCCTCTGCCAGCCTGAGTCTCTCTGCATCACCTAACCCTGCTCACCAATCACCAAGGACCAGGAAGTATAAGTCAGGAGACTGAGTTGGAAACTGGGCCAGTTCCTCGTGTCACACACAGCTGTGTGAGCTTTGAAGCGGAGCTCCCTAAAGGTAATCTTTGTACTTTAGTTCCTGTGAAAACTCTGTTCCTTTGTTACCCCGTTTGGTTTACATTTGTGTTGCCACTGATGTTCACTATTTCCATGAGTCTCAACGTAAAACCACAGCTGCCGTGTTTCACCTTTACTGCTGTTGTAGTTGTGATCTCCAGAGCTCCCGTATCCCTGTGGCTTCCGTGCCTACAAGCACTTCCGTGCCTCCAAGCACCTCCGTGCCTCAACGCACCTCCGTGCCTCAACGCACCTCCGTGCCTCCGAGCACTTCAGCGCCTCCGAGCACTTCAGCGCCTCCGAGCACCTCAGTGCCTCCAAACACCTCAGTGCCTCCAGGCACTTCTGCACCTCCAGGCACTTCTGCACTTACAAACACCTCAGTGCCTCCAAGCACCTCAGTGTCTCCAAGCACTTCTGCACCTACAAACACCTCAGTGCCTCCAGGCACTTCTGCACCTACAAGCACCTCAGTGCCTCCAAGCGCCTCAGTGCCTCCAAACACCCAGTGCTCACAAGCGTAGTTGGTGTCTCCAGCATCCGGTACTCATTCATTCATTCCTCAGCACCTTTTCTAGTTCTGTCTTTCAGGAGACCTCCAGCATGCATACGTGCCTCCTGTCTGCCGACCAAATCCTGCATGAGGAAAACCTAGATTCGCCCATCTCTGCTGCGGTCCAGCAGCGGTTCCTCTTCCCGGTCACCGGAAGAAACCCCGAGCCCTCAACACTCCCAAACCAGGTCAGTGATAGTATTCATAGTCCTCCAGTTGCCCGCACAGACTTCACTAACACCGGGTTCACAAAACCACAGTCATGACAGTAGGAACTGGCCACATGGACCCGGCCGAAAGTGTTTGTCTGACGCAGGACCTCCTAAGCAATATTGCAGGACGCTTGGAAGGTTTGGAGTCAACTCAGCATCAATTGGCACAGGGTCTGCAGTGGAATTCGTTCTCCAGAGATTCTCCGACCTTCTGCACTAAGACTCCTGACCAACTGCAGATTTTCTACCAGATGTTATTACAGTTACAAGAACTTTTGTCTAGTATTCTTTCTGTGATGCCTGATCTCTTCAGGAATACTACCAACGTTGTTGAACCTGTTTTGTCCCATCCAGTTAATAGAGTCTCTTCCTCTGTGCAAGGAAAAGTTGTTCATCAGAGCTATCCACGGCCCAAGCTCTCTGAAGCTGAACGTCAGCGGCGTAGGGAGCTACACCTCTGTCTTTACTGTGGAAATTCCGGTCATTTTGTTAAAGACTGCATTCTTCGTTAGCCAGGGAATGGTGACAAGTCTCAGTATCATAGTGCTCATGTCTACAAGTCATCCACAGTAGCCGATCCTGCTACTGCTGACGGGGGTATCAAGAAGGCTACTCTGAAAGAGACTCAAATTTATGACTGGGGTCCGGTGATTAAAAGACCTTATCCCAAGTTGGGTGTCCAGAGAAGAATGTTCAAGCCATTTAGAGTCACAGAGGAGTCCGTGTCTACAGCCCCAGGAGGGGCGTCTTCAGAGTGTCCAGCCCCAGGAGGGGCGTCTTCAGAGTGTCCAGCCCCAGGAGGGGCATCTTCAGAGTGTCCAGCCCCAGGAGGGGCATCTTCAGAGTGTCCAGCCCCAGGAGGGGCGTCCGTGTCTACAGCCCAAGGAGGGGCATCCGTGTCTACAGCCCCAGTGAGGGGTACAGAGCGTCCAGCCCCAGTGAGGGGTACAGAGGGACCAGCCCCAGAGAGTCTTCAGAGTGCTGCCCAGCCAGAGAGTCTTCAGAGTGCTGCCCAGCCAGAGAGTCTACAGAGTGCTGCCCAGCCCCGTGAAGTGGGGGCTCTTGCCTCAGCCCAGCCCCGTGAAGTGGGGGCTCTTGCCTCAGCCCAGCCCCGTGAAGTGGGGGCTCTTGCCTCAGCCCAGCCCCGTGAAGTGGGGGCTCTTGCCTCAGCCCAGCCCCGTGAAGTGGGGGCTCTTGCCTCAGCCCAGCCCCGTGAAGTGGGGGCTCTTGCCTCAGCCCAGCCCCGTGATGTGGGGGCTCCTGCCGGTCCAGCAATACTCCAGGCTCCGCCTGGTCAGTCCATCCCGGTTCCAGCCGGTCCAGCCATAATCCAGGCCCTGCCTGGTCAGTCCGTTCCGGTTCCAGCCGGTCCAGCGATACTCCGGGCACTGCCTGGTCAGTCCGTCCCGGTTCCATCCGGTCCAGCGATACTCCAGGACCAGCCTGGTCAGTCTCCTTTGGCCCCAGCCAATTCAAGTATCCTTGGATCCAATCCAGTCCTACTCGTTCAGCCAAAGATTTCTTCAGTTTCAGTCTTTTCAAGTTCATCTGGACTCAAACCGATTCCAAGCATTGGTCCGAGTACAGAACTTTTGTCAGTTGGTTCCAATAAAGGACTTCCACTATCTAGTTCTAAAATTAGACTTCAGTCTGTCTCTGATTCTGTTTCCTTGTCTTCCAGTACTGAGTCCACAGTTTCTGCTGGGAATTCTAATACCTATTCTATTCATTGTCAGGATAAATTGGCTGTAACCACTAAAGTTAAGAAAAATCCCAAGGCTACTCACTTAAAGTCTGAACGTGCTACAGAGCTGGATACTGATCTAAGTACAGTTTTCTCAGCTTTGTCCCTAAGCTTGTCTGAGCAACTTAATGTTCCATCTGCTGATTTGGATACAGGACTTCAGGCTAATTTCGCTGAGAAGGACTTCAGCCAGACTACTTCAGAAGGGATAGTTTCTCATCAGCCTGACGTTCCACAAACTAACTCCAATCTAGCTTCTGAGAGTGCATCATCTGTTTCAGTCTCTAAGCTTTCGTCTGATGGTTTACCACCTATTTACTTTGATGGAGATTTATTGCAATATGCCGCTCTGGTTGAACAATTTCTCTCTCTAATGGAGTCTGATCCTTCAGGTGCAGTAATTCCTTCCAACGTTACTCGATATCTGTTCCTGGCATTCAGAGGAAGAGCTTTGGAGTGGGCCAACACGCTTTTTGAGAGTAATGATCCTGTGTTCCATGACTTACAGACTTTTAGTAATGCTGTGGTTAAAGAATTTAGTCCTAAACCTTTGGAATCTGACTCTGTAAAAGAATCATGCTCTAAAGGGAATGTAGAAGGAAGTTTGTGCTGTCCTCCCAGGGATAATCTAAGAATCTCCTTCGGTAAGAATCCGACCATTAAAAATGCTCATGTAGGAGTCTCTCCTAGCCCAGAGAATTTAAAACTCCAGTGCACCTCCTTTTCATCTGCAAACTGTGTATCTAAGGGAGATTCATATCTTCCATTAGACTTGTACTCAGACTCTGAATTTGATCCAGTTCATGATGCTATTCCTTTCATGGGAGGTCCCATGTTTTCTAAGGAAGGTTTTTCTTTACAGGAGATTCCGCTCTCCTTGGTCAAAACCAAATGTTCCCGTAAGAAGAAGAGGCATCGACGAAGGTCCTAAGTTCTTCTGTATGAATTTCTCAAGTTCCTCTAAGATTCAAGATGGGTGTCCGGAGTCCACCCTTGAAGAGAGGGGTACTGTCACAATCCTGACTGTAGGTTTCATATTTGGTGACTTACCCCTGCCATCTGTCCCGGATCCTGTGTCTTTTTACAGACTGAGTTAAACAGCTTGTCAGCACTGAGTTTTCCGGAGTTCTCTGCCTGAAAGGTAATAGTTAATTAGCTCCACCTGTGGTGATCTCCTGTGTGAGGCTGAATTCAGTAATCTGAAGTTTAGGCCTAAAAGCCAGCATCCTATGTTTTGCAGAAGTTCAGGCTTCAGTGTTCTCTCGGCCTGCTAGGCCTCACTCTACATCACAGCCTAGTCTAGAGTACTCACATGACAGTGACTGTTCACCTGACCCAGAGTTGTCCAATCCTCTGCCAGCCTGAGTCTCTCTGCATCACCTAACCCTGCTCACCAATCACCAAGGACCAGGAAGTATAAGTCAGGAGACTGAGTTGGAAACTGGGCCAGTTCCTCGTGTCACACACAGCTCTGTGTGAGCTTTGAAGCTGAGCTCCCTAAAGGTAACCTTTGTACTTTAGTTCCTGTGAAAACTCTGTTCCTTTGTTAACCCGTTTGGTTTACATTTGTGTTGCCACTGATGTTCACTATTTCCACGAGTCTCAACGTAAAACCACAGCTGCCGTGTTTCACCTTTACTGCTGTTGTAGTTGTGATCTCCAGAGCTCCCGTATCCCTGTGGCTTCCGTGCCTCCAAGCACCTCCGTGCCTCCAAGCATTTCCGTGCCTCCAAGCACCTCAGCGCCTCCAAACACCTCAGCGTCTCCAAACACCTCAGTGCCTCCAGGCACTTCTGCACCTCCAAGCACCTCGGTGCCTCCAAGCACATCAGTGCCTCCAGGCACTTCTGCACTTACAAACACCTCAGTGCCTCCAAGCACCTCAGTGTCTCCAAGCACTTCTGCACCTACAAACACCTCAGTGTCTCCAGGCACTTCTGCACCTACAAGCACCTCAGTGCCTCCAAGTGCCTCAGTGCCTCCAAACACCCAGTGCTCACAAGCATAGTTGGTGTCTCCAGCATCCGGTACTCCTTCATTCATTCCTCAGCACCTTTTCTAGTTCTGTCTTTCAGGAGACCTCCAGCATCCATACGTGCCTCCTGTCTGCCGACCAAATCCTGCATGAGGAAAACCTAGATTCGGCCATCTCTGCTGCGGTCCAGCAGCGGTTCCTCTTCCCGGTCACCGGAAGAAACCCCGAGTCCTCAACACTCCCAAACCAGGTCAGTGATAGTATTCACATAGTCCTCCAGTTGCCCGCACAGACTTCACTAACACCGGGTTCACAAAACCACAGTCATGACATCAGTAATATCAGGTATGGTTCCCAAAGACTGGCGTAAAGCGAAAGTAGTGCCTATATTCAAAAAGGGAAGTAAAGCTGAACCAGGTAATTATAGACCAGTTAGTCTTACATCAATAGTGGGGAAAGTATTGGAAGGTATTCTAAGAGATAGTATTCAGAAGTTCCTTGAAGTCAATTAGGTCATTAAAAGGAATCAACATGGGTTTATGAAGGATAGATCCTGTCAAACCAACTTACTTGGCTTTTATGAAACAGTGGGGTATATTTAATAAGGTCCCGATTTTGACCGAGATGCCGTTTTTTCTTCAAAGTGTCATCTCGGTAATTTACTAAGCAAAAATCACGGCAGTGATGAGGGCATTCGTAATATTTTGGAAGTCCTAGGAAAAAATCACGAATCAATACACCATCGGTCAAATACGCCTGCAATTTGGTAAAAATCGGGAATTTACTAAAAAGTGCAAATCACAAACACTGCCGACAATAGCCAAACACTGCCGTGCAGAAATACAATTTGTAAAAAAGTGCTAAAAAAAAAACAGACCTGCTTTTTTATCCCGTGTTTGGATAGGCATGCAGGAATCCATGAGATCCGTGCATGTTTATCAGTGGGAAGGGGATGGGAAAGTGTTCATTTTTAGAAAAAAAATTGCGTGGGGTCCCCCCTCCTAAGCAAAACCAGCCTCGGGCTCTTTGAGCCAGTCCTGGTTGCAAAAATATGGGCAAAAAATTGACAGGGGTTCCCCCATATTAAACAACCAGCACCGGGCTCTGCGCCTGGTCCTGGTTCCAAAAATACGGGGGACAAAAAGCGTAGGGGTCCCCCGTATTTTTGAAAACAGCACCGGGCTCCACTAGCTGGACAGATAATGCCACAGCCGGGGGTCACTTTTATACAGCGCCCTGCGGCCGTGGCATTAAATACCCAACTAGTCACCCCTGGCCGGGGTACCCTGGAGGAGTGGGAACCCCTTCAATCAAGGGGTCCCCCCCCTCCGGCCACCCAAGGGCCAGGGGTGAAGCCCGAGGCTGTCCCCCCCATCCATGGGCTGCGGATGGGAGGCTGATAGCCTTTGTTGAAAGTGTTGAATATTGTTTTTAGTAGCAGTACTACAAGTCCCAGCAAGCCTCCCCCGCAAGCTGGTACTTGGAGAACCACAAGTACCAGCATGCGGCGGAAAACCGGGCCCGCTGGTACCTGTAGTACTACTACTAAAAAAATACCCCAATAAAAACATAAGACACACACCTTGAAAGTATAACTTTAATACATACATCCACACCACCATATACACATACTTGCCTTATGTTCACACGAGGGTCGGTCCTCTTCTCCATGTAGAATCCATGGTGTACCTGTTGAAAAAATTATACTCACAAAATCCAGGGTAGAAGGCTCTTCTTCTTGTAATCCATTTGTAATCCAGGTACTTGTCAAAATAAAAAAACGGACACCAGACCTCGAACTGAAAGGGGCTCCATGTTTTCACATGGGAGCCCTTTCCCCGAATGCCAGAAACCCCCTCTGACTTATGTCTAAGAGGGTTCCATCAGCCAATCAGGGAACGCCACGTTGTGTCATCCTCCTGATTGGCTGTGTGCTCCTGTACTGTCTGACAGGCGGCACACGGCAGTGTTACAATGTAGCGCCTATGCGCTCCATTGTAACCAATGGTGGGAACTTTGTGGTCAGCGGTTGACCGAAAGTAACCTCACCGCTGACTACAAAGTTCCCACCATTGGTTACAATGGAGCGCATAGGCGCTACATTGTAACACTGCCGTGTGCCGCCTGTCAGACAGTACAGGAGCACACAGCCAATCAGGAGGATGACACAACGTGGCGTTCCCTGATTGGCTGATGGAACCCTCTTAGACATAAGTCAGAGGGGGTTTCTGGCATTCGGGGAAAGGGCTCCCATGTGAAAACATGGAGCCCCTTTCAGTTCGAGGTCTGGTGTCCGTTTTTTTATTTTGACAAGTACCTGGATTACAAATGGATTACAAGAAGAAGAGCCTTCTACCCTGGATTTTGTGAGTATAATTTTTTCAACAGGTACACCATGGATTCTACATGGAGAAGAGGACCGACCCTCGTGTGAACATAAGGTAAGTATGTGTATATGGTGGTGTGGATGTATGTATTAAAGTTATACTTTCAAGGTGTGTGTCTTATGTTTTTATTGGGGTATTTTTTTAGTAGTAGTACTACAGGTACCAGCGGGCCCGGTTTTCCGCCGCATGCTGGTACTTGTGGTTCTCCAAGTACCAGCTTGCGGGGGAGGCTTGCTGGGACTTGTAGTACTGCTACTAAAAACAATATTCAACACTTTCAACAAAGGCTATCAGCCTCCCATCCGCAGCCCATGGATGGGGGGGACAGCCTCGGGCTTCACCCCTGGCCCTTGGGTGGCCGGAGGGGGGGGACCCCTTGATTGAAGGGGTTCCCACTCCTCCAGGGTACCCCGGCCAGGGGTGACTAGTTGGGTATTTAATGCCACGGCCGCAGGGCGCTGTATAAAAGTGACCCCCGGCTGTGGCATTATCTGTCCAGCTAGTGGAGCCCGGTGCTGTTTTCAAAAATACGGGGGACCCCTACGCTTTTTGTCCCCCGTATTTTTGGAACCAGGACCAGGCGCAGAGCCCGGTGCTGGTTGCTTAAATATGGGGGAACCCCTGTCAATTTTTTTCCCATATTTTTGCAACCAGGACCGGCTCAAAGAGCCCGAGGCTGGTTTTGCTTAGGAGGGGGGACCCCACGCAATTTTTTTTTTTAAGTTTAAACATTTTTTATTTTTTTTTACAAGGTGCACAATGAAGCCCAGCACGGATCTCTCAGATCCGGCCGAGATTCATTGTATTAAAGTCGGCAGTGTTTTACAAGTCACTCACGTAAAACACTGCCTAAAAAAACGAATGACATCGACATCGGAAAAACCGAAAATGCAGAATACGGCAGCTTAGTAAATTAGTCGTAATGAATTCAAAAAGTTGAATATTTACACTTTCGATGTCATTCGTGATTGAACTTTGACCTCAAACGGAAAATTACGAATGTTAGTAAATTTACCCCAGTAAGCGCAAACCTAGATCAGGGTAAAGATGTGGATGTAATCTTTTTAGACTTTGCCAAAGCGTTCGATACTGTACCACACATGAGACTTATCTACAAGCTACAAGAATCAGGGCTAGGAAGCACAATATGCACTTGGGTCAAAAACTGGTTAGATAATAGGGAGCAGCGCGTTGTGGTTAATGGATCTTTTTCAACTTGGACTGAAGTGCTAAGTGGTGTGCCACAAGGCTCAGTATTAGGACCGCTATTGTTCAATATTTTCATTAACGACCTAACAGAAGGTCTAGAGAGCATGGTGTAAAGTTTTGCAGATGATACCAAATTGTGTAAAGTTATAAATGCGGAGGGGGATGCCGAGTCGCTTCAGAATGACTTAGTTAAATTAGAAGCTTGGGCAGCGAAATGGAGAATGCGCTTCAATACAGACAAGTGTAAGGTAATGCACTGTGGTAACAAGAACAAAAATAACACCTACCTACTAAATGGGGTAAAATTAGGGGATTCTGTACTGGAAAAGGACTTAGGTGTCCTCATAGATAGCAAACTAAGCAGTAGTACCCAAAGTAGGACTGCAGCAAAGAAGGCTAATAAGATATTAGCATGCATAAAACGGGGTATTGATGCTAGGGACGAGAGTATTATACTCCCGTTATATAAATCACTTGTGAGGCCACACCTTGAATACTGTGTACAATTCTGGGCACCTTACTACAAAAAGGATATCCTGGAGCTAGAAAAGGTTCAAAGGCGGGCGACCAAACTGATTAAGGGTATGGAGGCGCTGGAATACGAGGAAAGGCTTGCAAGACTAGGCATGTTTACACTGGAAAAGAGGAGATTAAGAGGGGACATGATCAACATTTACAAATATATAAGGGGACAATATACAGATCTTGCGCAGGACCTGTTTTTGGTTAGATCAACACAGAGAACTTGTGGACACTCGCTCAGGTTAGAGGAGAGGAGATTCCACACAATACGGCGTAAAGGCTTTTTTACGGTAAGGAAGATACGTGTTTGGAAATCCCTGCCTGAGGGAGTTGTAATGGCCGACTCAGTCAACACCTTTAAGAATGGGTTAGATAAATTCCTAATGGATAAGGATATCCAGGGTTACGGGGCATAGTCATGCACTATGGTTATTATAAAAAAGAGGGGTTAATCGGAACGGCAGTCATCAACTTCAGTCAAAATTTTATACAAAATAATCGTGCATAGGAGACCACAAATAGGTTGAACCCGATGGAAAATTGTCTTTTTTTCAACCTTAGATACTATGTTACTATGCGACATGTAATAATCACATGCCAACCTATCCAGTGTCTCCATAGTGTGACATCATCCAGCGAGCCCTCAGTACTATACATATATATATAACTGGTGGCCATGTAATAATCACATGCCAACCTATCCAGTGTCTCCATAGTGTGACATCATCCAGCGAGCCCTCAGTACTATACATATATATAACTGGTGGGACATGTAATAATCACACGCCAGCCTACCCAGTGTCTCCATAGTGTGACATCATCCAGCGAGCCCTCAGTACTATATATATATATATAACTGGTGGCCATGTAATAATCACACACCAGCCTATCCGGTGTCTCCATAGTGTGACCTCATCCAGCGAGCCCTCAGTACTATACATATATATATAACTGGCGGGACATGTAATAATCACACGCCAGCCTATCCAGTGTCTCCATAGTGTGACATCATCCAGCGAGCCCTCAGTACTATACATATATATATAACTGGTGGGACATGTAATAATCACACGCCAGCCTATCCAGTGTCTCCATAGTGTGACATCATCCAGAGAGCCCTCAGTACTATACATATATATATAACTGGTGGGACATGTAATAATCACACGCCAGCCTATCCAGTGTCTCCATAGTGTGACATCATCCAGAGAGCCCTCAGTACTATACATATATATATATATATATATATATATATATAAAACTGGTGGGACATGTAATAATCACACGCCAGCCTATCCGGTGTCTCCATAGTGTGACATCATCCAGCGAGCCCTCAGTACTATACATATATATATATATAACTGGTGGGACATGTAATAATCACACGCCAGCCTATCCAGTGTCTCCATAGTGTGACATCATCCAGCGAGCCCTCAGTACTATACATATATATATAACTGGTGGGACATGTAATAATCACACGCCAGCCTATCCAGTGTCTCCATAGTGTGACATCATCCAGAGAGCCCTCAGTACTATACATATATATATATATATATATATATATAAAACTGGTGGGACATGTAATAATCACACGCCAGCCTATCCGGTGTCTCCATAGTGTGACATCATCCAGCGAGCCCTCAGTACTATACATATATATATATATAACTGGTGGGACATGTAATAATCACACGCCAGCCTATCCGGTGTCTCCATAGTGTGACATCATCCAGCGAGCCCTCAGTACTATACATATATATAACTGGTGGGACATGTAATAATCACACGCCAGCCTACCCAGTGTCTCCATAGTGTGACATCACCCAGCGAGCCCTCAGTACTATACATATATATATATATAACTGGTGGGACATGTAATAATCACACGCCAGCCTACCCCGTATCTCCATAGTGTGACATCATCCAGCGAGCCCTCAGTACTATACATATATATATATATATAACTGGTGGGACATGTAATAATCACACGCCAGCCTACCCAGTGTCTCCATAGTGTGACATCATCCAGCGAGCCCTCAGTACTATATATATATATATATATATATATATATATATATATATATATTATATATATATATATATATATAACTGGCGGGACATGTAATAATCACACGCCAGCCTATCCAGTGTTTCCATAGTGTGACATCATCCAGCGAGCCCTCAGTACTATACATATATATATATATAACTGGTGGGACATGTAATAATCACACGCCAGCCTATCCAGTGTCTCCATAGTGTGACATCATCCAGCGAGCCCTCAGTACTATATATATATATATATATATATATATATATATAACTGGTGGGACATGTAATAATCACACGCCAGCCTATCCGGTGTCTCCATAGTGTGACATCATCCAGCGAGCCCTCAGTACTATACATATATATAACTGGTGGGTCATGTAATAATCACACGCCAGCCTACCCCGTATCTCCATAGTGTGACATCATCCAGCGAGCCCTCAGTACTATACATATATATAACTGGTGGGACATGTAATAATCACACGCCAGCCTATCCAGTGTCTCCATAGTGTGACATCATCCAGCGAGCCCTCAGTACTATACATATATATATATAACTGGTGGGACATGTAATAATCACACGCCAGCCTACCCAGTGTCTCCATAGTGTGACATCATCCAGCGAGCCCTCAGTACTATACATATATATAACTGGTGGGACATGTAATAATCACACGCCAGCCTATCCAGTGTCTCCATAGTGTGACATCATCCAGCGAGCCCTCAGTACTATACATATATATATATAACTGGTGGGACATGTAATAATCACACGCCAGCCTATCCGGTGTCTCCATAGTGTGACATCATCCAGCGAGCCCTCAGTACTATACATATATATATATATATATATATATATATAACTGGTGGGACATGTAATAATCACACGCCAGCCTATCCGGTGTCTCCATAGTGTGACATCATCCAGCGAGCCCTCAGTACTATACATATATATAACTGGTGGGACATGTAATAATCACACGCCAGCCTACCCGGTGTCTCCATAGTGTGACATCATCCAGCGAGCCCTCAGTACTATCCATATATATATATATATAACTGGTGGGACATGTAATAATCACACGCCAGCCTACCCCGTATCTCCATAGTGTGACATCATCCAGCGAGCCCTCAGTACTATATATAATAAGATTTTAAACCTACCGGTAAATCTTTTTCTCCTAGTCCGTAGAGGATGCTGGGGACTCCGTAAGGACCATGGGGATAGACGGGCTCCACAGGAGACATGGGCACTCTAAGAAAGAATTTAGTTCCTGGTGTGCACTGGCTCCTCCCTCTATGCCCCTCCTCCAGACCTCAGTTAGAGAACTGTGCCCAGAGGAGACGGATAGTACGAGGAAAGGATTTTTGTTAATCTAAGGGCAAGATTCATACCAGCCCACACCATCCACACCGTATAACCTGGAATATACGCAACCAGTTAACAGTATGAACAAAACAGTATCAGCTAACGACTGATCAAAACTATAACATAACCCTTATGTAAGCAAAACTATATACAAGTCTCGCAGAAGTAGTCCGCACTGGGACGGGCGCCCAGCATCCTCTACGGACTAGGAGAAAAAGATTTACCGGTAGGTTTAAAATCTTATTTTCTCTTACGTCCTAGAGGATGCTGGGGACTCCGTAAGGACCATGGGGATTATACCAAAGCTCCAAAACGGGCGGGAGAGTGCGGATGACTCTGCAGCACCGATTGAGCAAACAGGAGGTCCTCATCAGCCAGGGTATCAAACTTGTAGAACTTTGCAAAGGTGTTTGAACCCGACCAAGTAGCAGCTCGGCACAGCTGTAGTGCCGAGACCCCTCGGGCAGCCGCCCAAGAAGAGCCCACCTTCCTAGTGGAATGGGCCTTTACAGAATTTGGTAACGGCAACCCAGCCGTAGAATGAGCCTGCTGAATCGTGTTACAGATCCAGCGAACAATAGTCTGCTTCAAAGCAGGAGCGCCAACCTTGTCGGCTGCATACAAGACAAACAGTGCCTCTGTTTTCCTAACCCGGGCCGTTCTGGCCACATCAAGGGACTCGGAATCCTCCAAGTCCCGTGTAGCCACAGGTACCACAATAGGTTGGTTCATATGAAAAGAAGAAACCACCTTGGGCAAAAATTGAGGACGAGTCTGCAACTCTGCCCTATCCACATGGAAAATCAGATAGGGGCTTTTGTGAGATAAAGCCGCCAACTCAGACACTCGCCTTGCCGATGCCAAGGCCAACAACATGACCACTTTCCAAGTGAGATATTTTAATTCCACCGTTTTAAGTGGTTCAAACCAGTGAGACTTAAGGAACCGCAACACCACGTTAAGGTCCCAGGGTGCCACTGGAGGTACAAAAGGAGGCTGGATATGCAGCACTCCCTTCACAAAAGTCAGGACATCTGGGAGAGAAGCCAATTCCTTCTGAAAGAAAATGGATAGGGCCGAAATCTGAACCTTAATGGAGCCTAATTTTAGGCCCAAATTCACTCCCGTTTGTAGGAAGTGAAGGAAACGGCCCAAATGGAATTCTTCTGTAGGAGCATTCCTGGACTCACACCAAGATACGTACTTTCTCCATATACGGTGATAATGTTACGCTGTCACGTCTTTCCTAGCCTTTATCAGAGTAGGAATGACCTCATCCAGAATGCCCTTTTCCGCTAGGCTCCGGCGTTCAACCGCCATGCCGTCAAACACAGCCGCAGTAAGTCTTGGAACAGACAGGGCCCCTGTTGTAACAGGTCCTCTCTGAGAGGAAGAGGCCACGGGTCTTCTTTGAGCATTTCCTGCAGATCCGGATACCAGGCCCTTCGCGGCCAATCTGGAACAATGAGAATTGTCTGTACTCCTCTTCGTCTTAGGATTCTCAATATCTTTGAGATGAGCGGAAGAGGAGGGAACACATAGACCGACTGAAACACCCATGGTGTCACCAGGGCGTCCACTGCCACTGCCTGAGGGTCCCTCGACTTGGCGCAATACTTCGGTAGTTTCTTGTTTAGGCGTGACGCCATCATGTCTATCTGAGGCAGTCCCCACCGACTTGCAATCTCTGCGAAGACTTCCTGATGAAGTCCCCACTCTCCTGGATGTAGATCGTGTCTGCTGAGGAAGTCTGCTTCCCAGTTGTCCACTCCCGGAATGAAGACTGCTGTCAGGGCGCTTACATGATTTTCCGCCCAGCGGAGAATCCTGGTGGCTTCCGCCATTGCCACTCTGCTCTTTGTTCCGCGTTGGCGGTTTACATGCGCCACTGCGGTGATGTTTTCTGACTGGATCAGAACCGGTAGGTCGCGAAGCTAATTTTCCGCTTGTCGAAGGGCGTTGTATATGGCCCTCAACTCCAGTACGTTGATGTGAAGACAAGCCTCCTGGCTTGACCAGAGACCCTGGAAGTTTCTTCCCTGTGCGACTTACCCCAACCTCGGAGGCTTGCGTCCGTGGTTACCAGAACCCAGTCCTGAATGCCGAACCTGCGACCCTCCATAAGGTGAGCACTCTGCAGCCACCACAGGAGAGATACCCTGGCCCTGGGGGACAGGGTGATCATCTGATGAATCTGTAGATGTGACCCGGACCACTTGTCCAGAAGGTCCCATTGAAAAGTTCTCGCATGGAACCTGCCGAATGGAATGGCCTCGTAAGTCGCCACCATCTTTCCCAGAACCAGAGTGCAGTGATGCACCGACACCCTTGTTGGCTTCAATAGGTCCCTGACCAAAGACATGAGTTCTTGGGCCTTTTCCATCGGAAGATAAACCCTTTTCTGGTCTGTATCCAGAATCATGCCTAAGAAGGGCAAACGAGTCATTGGAATCAACTGTGACTTCGGGATATTGAGAATCCAGCCGTGCTGTTGCAACACCCTCAGGGAGAGTGATACGCTGTTCAGCAACTGTTCTCTCGATCTCGCTTTTATTAGGAGATCGTCCAAGTACGGGATAATTGTGACAACCTGCTTGCGCAGGAGCACCATCATTTCCACCATTACCTTGGTGAAAATCCTCGGGGCCGTGGAAAGCCCAAATGGCAACGTCTGAAATTGGTAATGACAATCCTGTACAGCAAACCTCAGGAACGCCTGATGAGGTGAATACATGGGGACATGAAGGTATACATCCTTTATGTCCAGGTACACCATATAATCCCCCCCTTCCAGGCTGGCGATGACCTCTCTGAGCGACTCCATCTTGAACTTGAACCTTTTTAAAGTATAGGTTTAAGGATTTTAAATTCAAAATGGGCCTGACCGAACCGTCCGGTTTCGGGACTACAAACAGGGTTGAGTAATACTCTATCCCCTGTTGAAGCAGGGGAACTTTGACCACCACTTGTTGAAGACACAATTTTTGAATAGCTTTTAACACTATCTCCCTCTCTTGAAAAACCGTCGAGGAGGCACCTCTTCGAATTCCAGCTTGTAACCCTGGGAAACAATTTCTATTGCCCAGGAATCCACTTGTGATTGAACCCAGACGTGGCTGAAAAGTCGAAGACGTGCCCCCACTGGGGCGGACTCCCTCAGCGGAGCCCCAGCGTCATGCGGTGGATTTTGTAGAGGCTGGGGAGGACTTCTGCTCCTGGGAACTAGCTGTAGCTGGCAGCTTTTTCCCCTTGCCCTTACCTCTGGCAAGAAAGGAAGATCCCCGCACTCTTGGGTTTATGTGACTGAAAGGACTGCATCTGATAATGTGGCGTTTTCTTAGGCTGTGAGGAAACATTAGGAAAAAAAGTTGATTTACCTGCAGTAGCCGTGGAAACTAGGTCCGTGAGACCTTCCCCAAACAATTCCTCACCCTTGTAAGGTAAAACCTCCATATGCCTCTTCGAGTTGGCATCACCCGTCCATTGTCGGGTCCATAGCGCTCGCCTAGCCGAAATCGCCATAGCGTTGGCTCTGGAACCCCGTAGGCCAATGTTTCTCTGAGCATCTCTCATATATAGGACAGCATCTTTAATATGACCCAGGGTCAATAAAATGGTTTCCTTATCCAGCGAATCTATATCAGCAGATAAGGTATCTGTCCACGCTGCTACAGCGCTACAAACCCAAGCCGACACTATCGCCGGTCTGAGCAAGGTACCAGTATGTGTGTAAATAGACTTCAAGGTAGTCTCCTGCCTGCGATCAGCAGGATCCTTGAGGGTTACATAGAAACATAGAAACATAGAATTTGACGGCAGATAAGAACCACTTGGCCCATCTAGTCTGCCCCTTTTTTATTTTATCCTTTAGGCAATCTCAACCCTTTTTTAACCTTGATTCTTTGTAAGGATATTCATATGCCTGTCCCAAGCATGTTTAAATTGCCCTACAGTCTTAGCCTCTACCACCTCTGATGGGAGGCTATTCCACTTATCCACTACCCTTTCTGTGAAGTAATTTTTCCTTAAATTTCCCCTGAACCTCCCCCCCTCCAGTCTCAATGTATGCCCTCGAGTTCTAATACTTCTTTTCCTTTGAAGAATGTTTCCCTCCTGAACTTTGTTAAGACCCTTTATATATTTGAAAGTTTCTATCATGTCTCCCCTTTCCCTTCTCTCCTCCAAACTATACATGTTAAGATCTTTTAGCCTTTCCGGGTAAGTTTTGTGATGTAGGCCATGCACCATTTTAGTTGCCCTTCTTTGTACACTCTCTAATGTATTTATATCCTTCTGGAGATAGGGTCTCCAGAACTGGACACAGTATTCCAGATGGGGCCTTACCAATGACCTATACAGTGGCATTATCACTTCTTTTTTCCTGCTACTGATTCCTCTCCCAATGCAACCAAGCATCTGACTTGCCTTTCTCATTGCTTTGTTGCATTGCTTTCCTGCCTTCAAGTCACTTGAAATAGTGACTCCTAAATCTCTTTCCTCCTCAGTAGTTTCCATTATAGTACCCTTGATACTATACTTAGCCTTTGGGTTTTTGAGACCCAAGTGCATGATTTTGCATTTTTTAGCATTAAACTGTAGTTGCCACGTTCTTGACCATTTCTCAAGCCTACCTAGGTCATCAATCATTTGTTTGACCCCTCCCGGTGTGTCTACCCTGTTGCATATCTTTGTATCATCTGCAAAAAGGCATATCTTCCCTTCAATACCATCTGCAATGTCACCAACAAAGATATTAAAGAGAACTGGACCTAGTACAGATCCCTGGGGTACTCCACTGGTAACATTTCCCTCCATAGATTGCACTCCATTAACTACAACTGTCTGTTTCCTATCCTGCAACCAGGTTCTTATCCATTTCACTAATTTATAATCCACCCCCAGGCTTTCAAGTTTATTTAGCAGTCTGTGATGTGGGACAGTGTCAAATGCCTTACTAAAGTCTAGATATGCTACATCTACAGCTCCCCCTTGATCTATTATTTTCATCACAGAGTCAAAAAAGTCAATAAGATTTGTTTGGCATGATCTCCCACCAGTAAATCCATGCTGTTTTGGATCCTGTAAGTTGTTCGATTTAAGATATTCCACTACTCTTTCTTTTAATAGTTTTTCCATTACTTTCCCTACTACTGATGTAAGGCTTACTGGTCTGTAGTTACTTGCTTCTTCCTTGCTTCCACTTTTGTGCAGTGGAACTACATTTGCTCTTTTCCAGTCCTCTGGAATATCACCTGTATTTAGTGACTGGTTAAATAATTCTGTTAAAGGTGTAACCAGGACATCTTTTAGCTCTTTGAGTATCCTTGGGTGTATTCCATCTGGTCCCATTGATTTATCCACTTTTAGTTTTGAAAGTTCTGTTAGGACCTTCTCCTCTGTAAATGTATTTTCATCTACCTTATTTTTATGAATGTCCTTGCAATTTAACTGTGGCCCCATCCCTTCTTCTGTAGTAAATACTGAGCAAAAATAATTATTTAGGTGATCTGCTATTGCCTTGTCTCCCTCCACCAAATGCCCACTCTCTGTCTTAAGTCTTATTATTCCTCCATTTGATTTTCTCCTTTCACTTATATACTTAAAAAAAGTTTTGCCCCCTTTATCTACTGACTGGGCCATTTTCTCCTCAGCTTCTGCCTTTGCACGTCTGATCACTTTCTTAGCATCCTTCCGTCTGTCCAGATACTCCTCTTTGTCGTTATTATTTTGAGTCTGTTTGTATTTCCTAAAAGCCATCTTTTTTGCTTTCACACTAGTTGATACTACTTTTGTGAACCACACTGGCTTCCTTTTCCTGGTGCTTTTCCTAACCATTTTGATACAAAGGTCTGTTACACTTAGTAATGCACTTTTAATTTTTTTCCACCTCTCCTGCACCCCTTCCAAGTTCCTCCAGTCTGCCAATGAATCACTTAAACATCTCCCCATTTTTGCAAAGTCTGCATTTCTAAAATCCAACACCTTTGTTTTTGTGTGAGAGGAGTTGGATCCTGTCTTTATACTAAACCATACTGCTTGATGATCACTGGATCCCAGGTGCTCACCCACATATATATCAGATATTCTATCACCATTTGTAAGAATTAGATCTAATATTGAGTCTTTGCGAGTGGGCTCCCTCACCAATTGCTTGAGAGATGCTCCCTGTAAGGAATGTAGAAATGTGCCACTTGTAGCTGAACTTGCTAAAGACCCCTCCCAATTTACATCAGGTAAATTAAAGTCTCCCATGATTATGACTTCTCCCTTAAAAGCCATTTTAGAGATGTCCAACAATAGGTTCCTGTCCAAATCCTGCCCCTGGCCTGGTGGTCTATAGATCACCCCAATGCGAATAATGTCCTTCTTCCCAGTTTCTATGGTGACCCAAAGGGCCTCAGTTTTGGCTTCAATATTTTGTATTAAAGTGGCATTTATGCTTTTTTTCACATACATTGCTACCCCTCCTCCTATTCTTCCTATTCTATCTTTCCTAAATAAATTGTATCCTGGTATAGTTAAGTCCCAGTCATGATTCTCATTGCACCAAGACTCTGTAATAGCCACAAAATCCAGGTTATCCCTTGTCATTATCGCAATTAGCTCTGGAATTTTGTCTCCTAAGCTCCTAGCATTTGCAGACATAGCTTTAAAAAATGTTTCTGTGCATTTGTTAGTAGTAGCCATGTCCAGGGTTGCCGTATCTTTTTGGATAAGCGTGTCAACGTTTTGTCCACCCTTGGGGAGGATTCCCACCGTATCCTGTCCTTAGCCGGGAAAGGATACGCCATAAGAATCCTTTTGGGAATCTGCAGTTTTTTATCTGGAGATTCCCAAGCCTTTTAAAATAATTCGTTCAGCTCATGAGATGGAGGAAAGGTTACCTCAGGTTTCTTTTCTTTAAACATGTGGACCCTCGTGTCAGGGACAGAGGGGTCATCTGTTATATGCAACACATCTTTTATAGCAATAATCATATAATTAATACTTTTAGCCAATTTTGGCTGCAACTTTGCATCATCGTAGTCGACACTGGAATCAGAATCCGTGTCGGTATCAGTGTCTACTATTTGGGATAGTGGGCGCTTTTGAGACCCAGAAGGTCCCTGTGACATAGTGAAAGGCAGGGCTAAACTCCCTGTACATTCCCTGGACTCAGCTTTATCCAACCTTTTATGCAATAAATTCACATTTGCATTTAAAACATTCCACATATCCAACCAGTCAGGTGTCGGCGTTGCCGACGGAGACACCACACTCATTTGCTCCACCTCCTCCCTAGAAGAGCCTTCCGCTTCAGACATGCCGACACACCACACACTCAGGGAATTCTCTATCTGGAGACAGTTCCCCCACCAGGCCCTTTGGAGAGACAGAGAGAGAGTATGCCAGCACACACCCAGCGCTATATGACCCAGGGAAGAAATTACCCAGATAGCGCTTATTATATATATATATATATATATATATTATACATACACACACATACATACATACATACATACATATACACACACACATATATACACATATATATATATATATACACACATACATATATATATATATATAAAACACTGCGCCAAATTATGTGCCCCCCCCCTTCTTTCAAACCCTCTGTCACCGTGTTCAGCAGGGGAGAGTCCGGGGAGCCAGCTTCTCAGCGGTGTGCTGTGGAGAAAATGGCGCTGGTGAGTGCTGAGGATCAAGCTCCGCCCCCTCAGCGGCGGGCTTCGGTCACGCTCGATTTCTTTTAAAACTGGCGGGGGATGTCAGAATATACAGTGCAGAGCCCATATATGTCCCTATTGCCAGAACAGAGGTTTAAATTGCTGCCCAGGGCGCCCCCCCCCTGTGCCCTGCACCCTTACAGTGCCTGCCGTGTGTGTGTTGTGTGGGAGCAATGGCGCGCAGCGTTACCTCTATGAAGATCTGAAGTCTCCTGCCGCCTCTGAAGTCTTCTTTCTTCTTATACTCACCCGGCTTCTATCTTCTGGCTCTGTGAGGAGGACGGCGGCGCGGCTCCGGGACGAACAGCAAGGACGACACCTGTGTTCCGACCCTCTGGAGCGAATGGTGTCCAGTAGCCTAAGAAGCAGAGCCTATCATTTAAGTGGGTCTGCTTCTCTCTCCTAAGTCCCTCGATGCAGGGAGCCTGTTGCCAACAGTGCTCCCTGAAAATAAAAAATCTAATATAAAGTATTTTCAGAGATACTCAGGAGAGCTCCCCTGCAGTGCATCCAGTCTCCTCTGGGCACTGTATCAAACTGAGGTCTGGAGGAGGGGCATAGAGGGAGGAGCCAGGGCACACCCATACCTAAAGTTCTTTCTTAAAGTGCTATGTCTCCTGCGGAGCCCGTCTATTCCCCATTGTCCTTACGGAGTCCCCAGCATCCTCTAGGACGTAAGTGAAATATATTTTTTATATTATATATATATATATATATATATATTTATTGCTGGACCATTCGCTGACACTCTCCTCTGAGAATAGCAGAGACTTACCCCTTTTCCCAGACGTTTCTTTATATCATATTTCTGGGATATATGCTCCTCCACCTCAGGGCCACTCATTGTGTCACTAGGATCAGGCACCCATCCAGGTATCAGAAGACAGAGGAGAATCTCCGTAGTAAGAGGACAGCAGCCGGAGAACCTGTGGGAGAAAACGTTTCCACATTATATAATCAGACAATTCACTGGAGTAAGTCTCAGTTATTATGTGTTGCAGTACACAGCGGTATGTCATTCCCAGATGAATTATTAGTACAAGGCGACACCGCGCCTGCTCAGATCAGCTACGCCCGTTCTGCAAGAGGTGAAGACTGTGCGACAGGAGGGAGGAGTCTGCTAGAGAACTGAACCTAGCGCTTTTCCCATTTCCTTTTCAACTTCAATTATTTTTTTTAAATCATGGTGTGTTTTTTTTCTTGAATCTTGTAAAGCATAAAAACAAAAACATCTAAAGAAAACAAATGTGAAATAAATCCAAATGACAAATACAAGTACCACCGTTCAGTATTAAAATATACATCACAAAGCCTACCAAACAGAATGTAGAGAGACAACGAGAAGTACAAAATACATTAATGGCAGAATGGTACAGATATATACAACAAAGTTATGTCGGCATGTGGCCCACAGAAGCATCACATATATGTGGCGTTAAATTGGTAGAATAAGATAAAATCTAGAGTTTGGCCAAAGTCCTCATATCTTGTAAAATTGTTCGGGACATTTACGTTTAGCATACATGAAGCGCTCATGAGAGAGAGAGAGAGAGAGAGAGAGAGAGAGAGAGAGAGAGAGAGAGGCGTTAACTAGCGCCACCCATGCTGTAAAAATGGGAGGGTCTCTCGCCATCCAGGTAGGAGCAATCCATACACGTGACAAAGTGAACAGGTTATTCATATATAATTTAAAGGTGTCTACTGAGAGATTCCCCCAAATCCAGCCCAAATACGCAAATGAGAAGGGTCAGAATAGGGAACTGAATACCTGTATCACAAATACATTTCGCCACCTCCTCCCAAAAGGCAGACACCAGTGGACAGAGCCAAAGCAGATGCCAAAAATCGTCATCCAAGGCCCTACATTTAGGACAAACAATTGACGTTATTCCACCAATTTGAAACAGTTTACTCGGGGTCCAATAAATTCTATGCAAGATATAGAGCTGGATTTGTTGGAACCTGGCATAGGCCGTAGCGACCCTAGGAGAGCCAAGAATATAGTCCCAATCCTCATCAAGAGCACCCAGATCAGTTGCCCATTTATCCCGCAACTTCCCCAAACCACCCTGTCCAGAGGAGAGGAGTACAGAGCCGACAGTCTTCTGCTCAGGCATATTACCAATCAACTCATGAACGGGGGCGGAGAGACGTTTCCCCACTGCGCAGACCAGGCATGACGAAGCTGGAAATAACGGTAAAAGTAATGTCTAGGGATATCATATGTGGCCGCTAGATAGTCAAATGTATGAAGGACACCATCCTGATAAAGCTGCCCTACAGCTATCACTCCAAAAGAAGTCCACCCTGAGCTACCATCTAACGACCGAACCTCAGAAAAGTTCATATTATTCCACAAAGGTGAGCAAGGGTCAACAATACTATCCAACAATTTCTCCACTGCAAGCCATACCCTCCGAGCTTGTTGCAGTAAGGGGGGGAAGAGAAGCAATCGTAGAGCGTACTAACAGGAATTGCAGTGGAGAAAACTACAAACTAGCCCTATCCAGGAAGGCCACAGGGAGGTTGTCATAGTCCCCAGGGGAAACCCACTCCCCCAACTGAGCAGCCACCTAATAAAGATGCAAGTCCCCCCTCATTCCTAGGCCTAAACAGGGTTTTAGCAGCAATAAGATCCTGCTTAAAACTCCAAAGAGGTAATACAACGGGAAATGGGACTATAGATCGGGCATTATGCAGTATATATAAAAACTTTGGCTGGACATTCATTTTTATAAGGTTCACCCGGCCCGTAACTGATAGAGGGAGTTTTTGCCAAATACGTGATTTCTCACATAGGGGGTAATTCTGAGTTGATCGCAGCAGCAAGTTTGTTAGCAATTGGGCAAAACCATGTGCATTGCAGGGGGGGCAGATGTAACATGTGCAGAGAGAGTTAGATGTGGGTGGGTTATTTCGTTTCTGTGCAGGGTAAATACTGGCTGCTTTATTTTTACACTGCAAATTAGATTGCAGATTGAACACACCACACCCAAAATCTAACTCTCTCTGCACATGTTACATCTGCCTCCCCTGCAGTGCACATGGTTTTGCCCAATTGCTAACAAACTTGCTGCTGCGATCAACTCAGAATTACCCCCATAGTCTATCAATTTGGGGAGTTACAATCAAAGCGCTGCTGCGATCAACTCAGAATTACCCCCATAGTCTATCAATTTGGGGAGTTACATTCAAAGCAATAAAGTCAGCAGGAGAATGGGAGATTTGAAGCCAAGATACTTAAACTGGGAACACCACGGCCAGGGAAAATCATAGGCAGGGGCTGCAGGGTACAAGGAAGAAATGGAAACACCACCGACTTATTCCAATTAATATGGATTCTTCAACCAGCCCAAGAAGACCAGGCAAAGACTGTAGCATGTCGGACAGAAAGAGAAGCATATCATCAGCGTATAAGACGATCTTTTCCTCACAGTCAGCAACCTGAATTCCTTTACCAGCAGGAGAGGCTCTAACTTTACACCCCAGTGGCTCTATTGCTAGTACAAAGAGCAGAGGGGATAAGGGACATCCCTGGCGCGTTCCTCTCTCCAACAAAAAGGAGTCGGTGGTGAAGCCATTAACATTTACCCTAGCAGCCGGAGAAGAATACAAAAGTGTAACCCATGCAATAAAATTTGGGCCCAAACCAAACCTACCCAGGACTTCCCAAAGATACACCGGAATCAAAAGCACGGGCCGCATCCAAAGATACAACGACCACGTCATCCATCTCCTCACAGGCTAGTTGCAGATATGTAAACAGACGCCCGGCATAAAGCTGCTTTCGTCCCTATGCACTATTTCAAGCACTACAGAATTAAAGAGTATAGACAATAGCGTCGCCAGAATTTTAAGGTCAGTTGAAAGTAAGGAGATAGGATGATAAGAATCATGCAAACAAGGGTCCTTACCTGGCTTTGGAATCAACACCACCAATGCTTCTGCCACAGAGGGAGGTAGAGAGCCACAGAGGGAGGGAGAGAGCCACAGAGGGAGGGAGGGAGAGAGCCACAGAGGGAGGGAGGGAGAGAGCCACAGAGGGAGGTAGAAGAGAGCCACAGAGGGAGGAAGAAGAGAGCCACAGAGGGAGGAAGAAGAGAGCCACAGAGGGAGGAAGAAGAGAGCCACAGAGGGAGGAAGAAGAGAGCCACAGAGGGAGGAAGGAGAGAGCCACAGAGGGAGGAAGGAGAGAGCCACAGAGGGAGGAAGAAGAGAGCCACAGAGGGAGGAAGAAGAGAGCCACAGAGGGAGGGAGAGAGCCACAGAGGGAGGAAGAAGAGAGCCACAGAGGGAGGAAGAAGAGAGCCACAGAGGGAGGAAGAAGAGAGCCACAGAGGGAGGAAGAAGAGAGCCACAGAGGGAGGAAGAAGAGAGCCACAGAGGGAGGAAGAAGAGAGCCACAGAGGGAGGAAGGAGAGAGCCACAGAGGGAGGAAGGAGAGAGCCACAGAGGGAGGAAGGAGAGAGCCACAGAGGGAGGAAGGAGAGAGCCACAGAGGGAGGAAGGAGAGAGCCACAGAGGGAGGAAGAAGAGAGCCACAGAGGGAGGAAGAAGAGAGCCACAGAGGGAGGGAGAGAGCCACAGAGGGAGGAAGAAGAGAGCCACAGAGGGAGGAAGAAGAGAGCCACAGAGGGAGGGAGAGAGCCACAGAGGGAGGAAGAAGAGAGCCACAGAGGGAGGAAGAAGAGAGCCACAGAGGGAGGAAGAAGAAAGCCACAGAGGGAGGGAGAGAGCCACAGAGGGAGGGAGAGAGCCACAGAGGGAGGGAGAGAGCCACTGTTTTATAAGGAATTAAACATTTCTAGAAGCTTAGGTGTAAAAAATACTATATGTGTTTTATAAATTTCAATGGAAAGGCCGTCCACCCCTGGGGCCTTGTTATTAGGAAAGGATTTGATTGTCTTCTCCACCTCTTCTAATGTAAAGGAATTTTCCCGTACACAAAACAGGGAGTCTAATCTCATCTAAATACGCAGACAACCTCAATCTAGAGCAACGTACTTTAGACTTATACACATCAACAAAATGAGCACAGAAACTAGCCGCAATAGATGGGGTATCTACAATAATAGTGTCATCAGCCTGCCTTAAGCCATGCACAGTAGTAGGGGAGAACTCCTCCCTAGCCAAATAAGCTAGACATTTTCCGGTCCTATCCCCATGATTATAAAAATCATGTGCCCGGAAAAGTAAGCTTCGCTTAGATTTATCCAGGAGTAGGTCCGTCCACTGCTTATGGACGACCATCCACTCCACTCCAGGCGCTGTCTCTCCAACTCCTCCTCAAATTTCCTATTAAAAACTTTCATTTTGGCAACTAGAAATCAAAGAGCCTCGCAAAAAAACCTTGAAGGCATCTCAGATCAAAGGGGCATCGTCACACACTGGGTTGTTCACAAAACAAATCCTCCCACAGTACCAATAACTCAGAGGCAGCATCCATCTGAGACAGCCAGAAGGGGTTAAACCTCCAAAAAGTTGCCCCCTTTGGGATATTGAAGTTTAAAGATAGAAGTATGGGGGAGTGATCCGAAAGCCCTCGGGCCAAACAATCTACAGAGGAAAGAAAGGAGAGGGACAGGAGGGCCAAATCTATACGAGAAAACACTGCAAACGAACTAGAAAAACACGAATAACGTCTAGCCGAGGGGAAACGTAAGCGCCAAACATCCAAAAGACCCAACTCAGTAACCAAACGTGCAAAGGCAGACTGAGACCCAGGGCTTCATCTATCCACATCCTCACGCATAACAGTATTAAAGTCACCAATACAGACAACCTGTGTTGAGGGGAAATCCTGCATAAACGCACATTCTTTAACTAAAATACCTGAGTTATAGGGAGGAGGGATATATACTGCTAAACGTAAGAATGGGCCATTGTGTATAGTGCCAGCTAAAAAGACATAACCCAGGTGACCAATCTGCACTCATATTCTTAGGAATTAATACCACACACCTCTGGAACTGAAGTGAAAGGTCCACCCCACCCACGGCTTTTTAAGGGAAAGCCACCCACCAAGTGTGCCTCTAGCAAACACACCAAACCCGGGGAATGGGCCTTAAGTAGTTTCAATACAAGGAACGTTTAACCTCATCATTAAAGGCCTCTAACATTCCAGGAATTAATATTTACCATTGTATGCGGGCACGGCCCAGGACCAGTATCGCCCCAGCACACAGCCGAACACCTGCCACAGACATATATCAGACACAAAGATCCATTCAAGAAATGCAAAAAGAAGGAAAAAACACAAACAAGCAAAAATGTAAGAAAAACAATAAACCCAACCATCCCACATACCCTCCCAAACATAGCTATACCTGTTCCCAAAACCCAAAAAACAAGACTCTAGGAGAGAGTCAAGTAAGAAACATTGTTAACTATAAACACGGGGCAGCCATTCCCACGAGCAGGGAGTCCTCAGCCACTAAGAATATAAACCAGCGCGAATACAATTACAACTAACAGAGAAATGTAAACACGTGGGAGGAAGAAGCACCACCCAATATAAGACGGTAGGAGGCCTGTAGGGGGGTGACGGAAGGGGAGGAAGAAGCACCACCCAATATAAGACGGTAGGAGGCCTGTAGGGGGGTGACGGTAGGGGAGGAAGAAGCACCACCCAATATAAGACGGTAGGAGGCCTGTAGGGGGGTGACGGTAGGGGAGGAAGAAGCACCACCCAATATAAGACGGTAGGAGGCCTGTAGGGGGGTGACGGTAGGGGAGGAAGAAGCACCACCCAATATAAGACGGTAGGAGGCCTGTAGGGGGGTGACGGTAGGGGAGGAAGAAGCACTACCCAATATAAGACGGTAGGAGGACTGTAGGGGAGGAAGAAGCACCACCCAATATAAGACGGTAGGAGGGCTGTAGGGGGGTGACGGTAGGGGAGAAAGAAGCACCACCCAATATAAGACGGTAGGAGGACTGTAGGGGAGGAAGAAGCACCATCCAATATAAGACGGTAGGAGGGCTGTAGGGGGGTGACGGTAGGGGAGAAAGAAGCACCACCCAATATAAGACGTTAGGAGGACTGTAGGGGAGGAAGAAGCACCACCCAATATAAGATGGTAGGAGGCCTGTAGGGGGGTGACGGTAGGGGAGGAAGAAGCACCACCCAATATAAGACGGTAGGAGGACTGTAGGGGGGTGACGGTAGGGGAGGAAGAAGCACCACCCAATATAAGATGGTAGGAGGACTGTTGGGGAGGAAGAAGCACCACCCAATATAAGACGGTAGGAGGGCTGTAGGGGGGTGACGGTAGGGGAGAAAGAAGCACCGCCCAATATAAGACGGTAGGAGGGCTGTAGGGGGGTGACGGTAGGGGAGGAAGAAGCACCACCCAATATAAGACGGTAGGAGGGCTGTAGGGGGGTGACGGTAGGGGAGGAAGAAGCACCACCCAATATAAGATGGTAGGAGGGCTGTAGGGGGGTGACGGTAGGGGAGGAAGAAGCACCACCCAATATAAGACGGTAGGAGGCCTGTAGGGGGGTGACGGTAGGGGAGGAAGAAGCACCACCCAATATAAGACGGTAGGAGGCCTGTAGGGGGGTGACGGTAGGGGAGGAAGAAGCACCACCCAATATAAGACGGTAGGAGGACTGTAGGGGGGTGACGGTAGGGGAGGAAGAAGCACCACCCAATATAAGACGGTAGGAGGCCTGTAGGGGGGTGACGGTAGGGGAGGAAGAAGCACCACCCAATATAAGACGGTAGGAGGACTGTAGGGGGGTGACGGTAGGGGAGGAAGAAGTACCACCCAATATAAGACGGTAGGAGGACTGTAGGGGAGGAAGAAGCACCACCCAATATAAGACGGTAGGAGGGCTGTAGGGGGGTGACGGTAGGGGAGGAAGAAGCACTACCCAATATAAGACGGTAGGAGGACTGTAGGGGAGGAAGAAGCACCACCCAATATAAGACGGTAGGAGGGCTGTAGGGGGGTGACGGTAGGGGAGAAAGAAGCACCACCCAATATAAGACGGTAGGAGGACTGTAGGGGAGGAAGAAGCACCATCCAATATAAGACGGTAGGAGGGCTGTAGGGGGGTGACGGTAGGGGAGAAAGAAGCACCACCCAATATAAGACGTTAGGAGGACTGTAGGGGAGGAAGAAGCACCACCCAATATAAGATGGTAGGAGGCCTGTAGGGGGGTGACGGTAGGGGAGGAAGAAGCACCACCCAATATAAGACGGTAGGAGGACTGTAGGGGGGTGACGGTAGGGGAGGAAGAAGCACCACCCAATATAAGATGGTAGGAGGACTGTTGGGGAGGAAGAAGCACCACCCAATATAAGACGGTAGGAGGGCTGTAGGGGGGTGACGGTAGGGGAGGAAGAAGCACCACCCAATATAAGACGGTAGGAGGACTGTAGGGGAGGAAGAAGCACCACCCAATATAAGACGGTAGGAGGGCTGTAGGGGGGTGACGGTAGGGGAGGAAGAAGCACCACCCAATATAAGACGGTAGGAGGGCTGTAGGGGGGTGACGGTAGGGGAGGAAGAAGCACCACCCAATATAAGACGGTAGGAGGGCTGTAGGGGGGTGACGGTAGGGGAGGAAGAAGCACCACCCAATATAAGACGGTAGGAGGCCTGTAGGGGGGTGACGGTAGGGGAGGAAGAAGCACCACCCAATATAAGACGGTAGGAGGCCTGTAGGGGGGTGACGGTAGGGGAGGAAGAAGCACCACCCAATATAAGACGGTAGGAGGCCTGTAGGGGGGTGACGGTAGGGGAGGAAGAAGCACCACCCAATATAAGACGGTAGGAGGACTGTAGGGGGGTGACGGTAGGGGAGGAAGAAGTACCACCCAATATAAGACGGTAGGAGGACTGTAGGGGAGGAAGAAGCACCACCCAATATAAGACGGTAGGAGGGCTGTAGGGGGGTGACGGTAGGGGAGGAAGAAGCACTACCCAATATAAGACGGTAGGAGGACTGTAGGGGAGGAAGAAGCACCACCCAATATAAGACGGTAGGAGGGCTGTAGGGGGGTGACGGTAGGGGAGAAAGAAGCACCACCCAATATAAGACGGTAGGAGGACTGTAGGGGAGGAAGAAGCACCATCCAATATAAGACGGTAGGAGGGCTGTAGGGGGGTGACGGTAGGGGAGAAAGAAGCACCACCCAATATAAGACGGTAGGAGGACTGTAGGGGAGGAAGAAGCACCACCCAATATAAGATGGTAGGAGGCCTGTAGGGGGGTGACGGTAGGGGAGGAAGAAGCACCACCCAATATAAGACGGTAGGAGGACTGTAGGGGGGTGACGGTAGGGGAGGAAGAAGCACCACCCAATATAAGATGGTAGGAGGACTGTTGGGGAGGAAGAAGCACCACCCAATATAAGACGGTAGGAGGGCTGTAGGGGGGTGACGGTAGGGAAGAAAGAAGCACCGCCCAATATAAGACGGTAGGAGGGCTGTAGGGGGGTGACGGTAGGGGAGGAAGAAGCACCACCCAATATAAGACGGTAGGAGGGCTGTAGGGGGGTGACGGTAGGGGAGGAAGAAGCACCACCCAATATAAGACGGTAGGAGGGCTGTAGGGGGGTGACGGTAGGGGAGAAAGAAGCACCACCCAATATAAGACGGTAGGAGGGCTGTAGGGGGGTGAATACCATAATGATACTACAAACACTGCCGAGGCAGAGCATCTATATTGCGACGCACTAAAGCAGCACAGAAAACTTTAACATTTGCACCCATTATAACGACCATCGTACAAACAGCAGACATGCAAAACAAGAATACTTAGAGACAAGTCCCGTCATTGAGGAGCAGCAGGCGGTCCCGGGTGTAGATCCATCCAGTCTGAAGCAGCTCGGGGAGTATCAAAAAAGTGAGTGCGATTACCAGCCCCCGCACAAAAGACGGGCAGGAAACATCGAATACTGTAATTGACGATCTCGTAACTTTTGTTTCACTTGCGTAAATTGTGAGCGAGATTTTTGAACATCAGTTGAAAAGTCCTGGAATGCAGCCACCCTTTGACCGCCGTGCACTGGAGCCTAGCGAGGCGAAGGACAGCATCCCGATCCTTGTAATGCAGGAACTTAGCAATAAATGTTCTGGGTTGCGCACCAGGAGGGGGAGGGCGTGTAGGCAATCTGTGAGCCCTTTCAACAGCAAATTGCGGGGTGAAGGAATCTTTACCGACGATTGACATTAACCAGGTTTCCAAGAATTGTTCAGGCTGAGAGCCCTCAGTTTTTCGTGGAGACCCACAAACCGAACATTATTTCTCCTAACACGACCTTCTATGTCGGTGAGCTTAATTTACATGCCGACATCTGGGACTCCAGGGAGGAGAGGCGAGTGGGAAAAGGTGTGTAGGAATCCTCGAGTCTTAGTCTCACCTATCCTATCCCTAAGCTTTTGCATATCCTGGCGAATAAAAGAGATGTCGACATGAACCTCCTCCACCCTGTCGGCAAGACACTTCTCAGAGTCAGTGATAGCGTGCAAAAGCTGGGACATCGTAACTTCAGGAGATCCAGCCATAGCGGGAGAGGGAGGGACAGGAATCAGTATGAGAAGGAGACAATGGCATTGAAGAAGCTGGCGTCTGGCCAGTCCGCGCAAACCTCGCCAAATGGTCCGCAGCAGATCGGCTATGCCTTGGAACCATCAGGGATACACAGGATCTGTGCCGCACACCCAAAATGGTGTCTGAAGGTTATGTAGTTGAGTTCGGTATGGGTGACCGACGGACGGGATGCCGGCTGTCAATATCCTGACAGCTGCATCCTGCCCGCCAGAATGCCGGCAGCGGAGCGAGCGCTAAGAGTCCCCTTGCGGGCTCACTCGATCTATTCAGCCCTGTAGTGTTGGGATTCCGGCATTGGTATCCTCGCTGCCGGTAAATGAAACGTATCCCATGTAGTTGCACAGCAACACAGAAGCCGCAAGTAGGCAGGAATGCGTTGATGTAGACTCTGGGAGATGCGGCATACAGTAATGGATCAGCCAATATCACCCGGGGTGTAATACTGTTCACTAATTACCCACTAATAGAGAGAGAGAGAGAGAGAGAGTGAGAGAGAGAGAGAGAGAGAGAGAGTGTGTGTGTGTGTGTGTGTGTGTGTTACAATATTGTGACCTTTTTCTTTCCCTATGTTCCGATCCCAGTGGAGCTTACGCTCTATATTCCCTACCACATGTACACGCACACACATTCACACTA
The DNA here is from genome assembly GCF_028390025.1 of Pseudophryne corroboree. Lineage (NCBI taxonomy): Eukaryota > Metazoa > Chordata > Amphibia > Anura > Myobatrachidae > Pseudophryne > Pseudophryne corroboree. The sequence continues at coordinate 227,208 of NW_026967601.1, read as the reverse complement.
GGTACAAAAAGGATAAAAAGTCACAATTGCGCAACCGTGGCTGCCACTTTCAGTGAAAGAAATGAAGTTCCACCAAACCGTCACAAGTATACACAGAAAAGAAAGGAACCTCCACACAAGTGAATACTTAAGTGAACTGGATCAATCTCCACACTTTTCAGTGAGCTTTATAACCTCAAAGTAAAAAATAAATCACAATAGTATATTATCAATATCGCCTTATCAATCTATTTAATTATCTTTTGGGGGGACTCGTACCCGTTGAGATGTCTACCAGGTTAATGATAGACTAAATGCGCATATCAGAAAGCAGCTCCTTGGGTCGAGTCCTTCTCTCGTCTCCTCTGTCCACACGCTCTTCAATTTTACATGTGGATATAAAGAAACACCACCATAGCGTAAAACCATATCACAATTATTGGATATACATAGATTAAAAATTGGCTCCCCCCCTAGTGGATGGTCTACTATACAAAAGTAGACAAACACAGCTTTTTAATAAGGCCAGGTTGTTAACAGCAAACATGAAGACTCCTACCGGATGGAATGGTCTACCATAAATGGATATAGGATATAGGAAAAACCTCAGGCGTTTCGATACACACCGGTATCTTTGCCTTGACAAAGATACTGATGTGTATCGAAACGCGTTGGCGAGGAGGGGCTTTGCAGACAGAGGATCTCCACCCAGGACGGAAGGACTCTTTTCCAGGGACGCCTGAGGTTTTTCCTATATCCTGCGCTATTGTCTACATTTATGGTAGACCATTCCATCTGGGAGACTAGCAGTGCAGTGTGCAGAGGGGTTACACGGTAATACGGGGCGGAGCTACACGGGAGCAGGCTGCAGGTTACAACACTTGGGGTTAAGCTGCCAGAGACTTCCTTATGTAAGTGGCTGGAAAACAGGTGAGTGAAAGTGTGTGTGTGTGTGTGTGTGTGTGTGTGTGTGTGTGTGTGTGTGTGTGTGTGTATATATATATATATATATAATGTGTGTGTCCAAGCGGCACCGCTACAGGGGGCGTTACGTGTCTAAGCAGCACCGCTACAGGGGGCGTTACGTGTCTAAGCGGCACCGCTACAGGTGGCGTTACGTGTCTAAGCGGCACCGCTACAGGGGGCGTTACTTGCTACTACAGGAGGAATTATGTACGCTGTCCCTTAGTAAAGTATGGGAGGGCGCAAATTTAGGGACGATATTCAAATATGATCCCGCCGGCAGCCACTAGATGGCATCCAAACGGAGCTAATCAGTTGTAGCTCTGGGTGTGATGGCTGCCAGCATCTGCATTTCAGCTCATACCCCCCGGTGGTGGCGAGCTAAAATGCATGAAAAGTGACCCTTTTGGGCACCCAAACGGCACTTTTCGCGATTGTACCCAGCACGTTATGGTAAGAACTTACCGTTGATAACAGTATTTCTCCTATGTCCACAGGATAACAATGGGATATGATGGAGCGACAGCGGATTGGCACCAAACGATCACAAGCTTTCAGTCCTCCCAGGATGCAACGGGCCCGTCCATATATCCCACCCACTGGCTCAGGCAAATCAGTTGGATTCATAAGCATTTAGGCAGGAGCATTATGTAGAACCCTATTCAGGCATGTACACCCTTCCACGCAAGAGGGAAAAGTTTAGTGAGTAGAAAGATCCTCAAATCAGGTGCGTCAGGGTGGGATCTCTGTGGACATAGGAGAAATACCGTTATCAACGGCAAGTTCTTACTAGAACGTATATTTCTCCGGCAGGATCCACAGGTTATCCACAGGATAACAATGGGATTTCCCAAAGCAATTTTTAGTGGTGGCGACGCTCCTGATTAGACAGGAGAACCTTACGCCCGAATTCAGAGTCATGAGAGGAAAAAGTATCCAAAGGAGAGTGAGCAGAGACATTAGCCGGAACAGGGAGATCAGCTTGAGAATATGCTTCCGAAATAGTCATTCAAAGCCATCTTGCTAGCGTCTGTTTACTAGCAGGCCATCCCCTCTTATAAAATCCGTAGAGAATGAAGAGAGACTCTGTCTTTCTGATGGCACTGGTACGATCTACGTAGATTCTTAATGCACGGACCACGTCCAGCGACACTTCTCCCGCAGAAAGTCCCCATGCCTAAAAAGCCAGGACTACAATTTCTTCATTAAGGTGGAATTTAGATACCACCTTAGGAAGATAACCAGACCTAGTTCTGAGAACTGCTTTATCTGGATTAAAAAAAAAAAAAAGTCAGAAAAGGAGACTTACATGACAGTGCTCCTAAAACTGACACACTACTAGCCGATGCCATAGTCAGTAGAAAGAGTACTTTAGCTGTCAACCATTTAAGATCCACTTTATCAAGTGGTTCAAATGGAGCACTTTGAAGGGCTTTGAGAACCAGACTTAAATCCCAAGGCACTGCAGGAGGAACAAAAGGCGGTTGAATGCGCAGCATTCCCTGGAAAAAAGTACGCACATCCTGTAAAATTTGCAATTTTCTTTTGAAACCATACAGTCAATGCTGATACTTGCACTCTCAAGGAAGCCACCTTCAAACCCTTATCCATTCCTACCTGAAGGAAATCTAAGACCCTGGATACTCTAAAAGATTTTGGGTCCATACTTTTTTCACTGTACCAATGAATATAGGCTTGTCATATTCGGTGATAAATGCGAGCTGAGGAGGGTTTCCTTGCTCTGAGCATAGTTTGAATTACCTGTTGTGAGAATCCACTTGACTTCAGGATAGAGGTTTCAACAGCCACGCCGTCAAAGACAGCCGATCCAGATGCCTGTGATAACAAGGACCCTGCATCAGTAGATCTGGACGTTGAGGGAGCATAATTGGCGCATCCATCGACATTCTCTGCAGATCTATGTACCAATGCCTTCTGGGACCAGCCGGAGCTATTAAAATCACGGCACCCCCTGCTTGCTTTATTTTCCTCACCCCCCTGGGTAACAGGGTGAACGGAGGAAACAGATAAGCCAGATGAAAGTCCCATTTCACCGACAAGGCGTCCACAAAGATCGCTCTGGGATCCCTTGTTCTTGACCAGAATGCGGGCACTTTGTTGTTCAGACGGGACACCATGAGATCTCTCTGGCAACCCCCATTTGGCTACTAGAGTCTGAAAAACCTCTGGGTGTAGAGCCCATTCGCTTGCTTAAATGGTGTGTCGACTGAGAAAGTCCACTTCCCAGTTTAGGACTCCACGAACGAACACTGCGGACAATGCTGGAAGATGGAGTTCTGCCCACTTTAGTATGTGACTTACCTCCTTCATTGCTTTTTGGCTGCGAGTTCCCCTCTGATGGTTGAGGTACGCTTCTGCCGTTGCATTGTCCGATCGGATCTTGACTGTTTTCCTTGCAGGGTGTCCTTTCCCTGAATCAGTGCCCTGTATATGGCCAGAAGTTCCAACAGGTTTATTGGAATGCAACTATTTTCTGTGGTCCACTGTCCCTGGAACCATAATCTTCCGGACACTGCTCCCCAGCCCTGAAGACTGGCATCTGTTGTCAGGATCTCCCAATCTGATATCCAAAAGGGTCCTCCCTTGTCTAGATGGGATGTCTGCAGCCACCAGGCTAATGATCTTTATTGTCTGATGTACTCCATTCCATCTGGCCAGAATTAGACGCTGCAGAGGTCTTGAGTGGAATTGTGCATACTCCAACATGTCGAATGTTGACATCATCAAACCCAGTCGCATCGCTGCATGAATTGATATTGTTTGACTGTGTAACAACTCCTGAGTCATTAACAGCACCTTGGATATTTTGTTCCGAGGTAAGAATATTTTCTGCAGACTTGAATCCAACACAGCCCCCAAGTGAATCATCTCTGACAGAATCAGAGATGACTTTGCCCAATTTATGATCCATCTGTGCTTCTGTAGACAAGTTATTGTCTGTTGGAGATGGCTAAAGAGCAGTTCCTGGGATTTTCCTAGGATTAACAAATCGTCGAGTTATGGAAAAATTCTTATCTCCTGCTTGTGGAGATAAGCTGCCATAACCACCATAATCTTGGTAAATACTCTGGGGGCTGTGGCTAACCCAAAGGGTGATGCCTGGAACTGAAAATGTTGCTGGAGGAGGCAACACTTGTGCGATAGTGCTATAGGAACATGCAGGTATGCATCCTGTATATCCAGAGATACCATGTAATCCCCTGGTTCCATGGCCAAAACTACGGAGCGTAACGTCTCCATGTGGAACCGTAGTACCTAAATGTATTTGTTTAACATTTTGAAATTGAGAATGGTCCGGAACGACCTATTTGGCTTCTGAACCAAAAATAGGTTGGAGTAAAAACCCTGCCCCCGTTGTGTCGGGGGTACTGGAATAATTACTCCTGACTGAAGCAATTTCTGAACTGCTTCTTGCAGAGCTCTGGCCTTCGACTCTATATGAGACGGGCTGGTGCAGAAGAACCTTCGAGGAGGCTGCTTCTTGAAAGGGAAAACATAACCCAGAGATACCGCTTCTTGCACCCAAGCATCTGTTGACTACTGCCATATATGTGTGCAAACTGAAGAAGTCGGCCCCCTACCCTGGAGTCCCCCAGGCGGAGGCCCGCACCATCAGGCTTATGTTCTGGTTTGGAAGCTGGCCCTCTGGTGGCCAGAAAACACGATATGTATGCACACCTATCCCCACACTGGTGTGCGAGCACAGGTGCACACTCCCAAGCGCTGATAATTATCGAGAAATGGAGATTAAATGATGGTGCAGTCTGCTGCCCCTACTTATAAGGATAATTGTATTCCTTATGAAACCTACAGACACTACTTTGCCCGGGAATTGACTCCCTGCAAATAAAGAGGGGCGCTGTCTACACCAATCAATAGAAACAACATAAAAATATTAATAAAATTATGTATATTTTATTTTATCAAACTCTAATATCACATATATATGCTGCAGCATAAAAATATTCAATCAATAAAAACCATAGTTAGATCAACAATACATCAATTCATATGTTCCATATTCCTCTAATTCACAATATATAATTAGAATATGCCATAAAAAAGTCGATGGAGACTTATAAGAATTTACTCACCGGTAATTCTATTTCTCGTAGTCCGTAGTGGATGCTGGGAACTCCGTAAGGACCATGGGGAATAGCGGGCTCCGAAGGAGACTGGGCACTCTAAGAAAGAATTAGGACTACCTGGTGTGCACTGGCTCCTCCCTTTATGCCCCTCCTCCAGACCTCAGTTAGGGAAACTGTGCCCGGAAGAGCTGACACAATAAGGAAAGGATTTGGAATCCCGGGTAAGACTCATACCAGCCACACCAATCACACCGTACAACTCGTGATACTATATCCAGTTAACAGTATGAACAACAACTGAGCCTCACGAACAGATGGCTCATAACAATAACCCTTTAGTTAGGCAATAACTATATACAAGTATTGCAGACAATCCGCACTTGGGATCGGCGCCCAGCATCCACTACGGACTACGAGAAAATAAGAATTTACTTACCGATAATTCTATTTCTTGGAGTCCGTAGTGGATGCTGGGGTTCCTGAAAGGACCATGGGGAATAGCGGCCCCGCAGGAGACAGGGCACAAAAAGTAAAGCTTTATGATCAGGTGGTGTGTACTGGCTCCTCCCCCTATGACCCTCCTCCAAGCCTCAGTTAGGATACTGTGCCCGGACGAGCGTACACAATAAGGAAGGATTTATGAATCCCGGGTAAGACTCATACCAGCCACACCAATCACACCGTACAACCTGTGATCTAAACCCAGTTAACAGTATGATAACAGAGGAGCCTCTGAAAGATGGCTCCCTACAACAATAACCCGATTTAGGTAACAATAACTATGTACAATTATTGCAGATAATCCGCACTTGGGATGGGCGCCCAGCATCCACTACGGACTCCGAGAAATAGAATTATCGGTAAGTAAATTCTTATTTTCTCGATCGTCCTAGTGGATGCTGGGGACTCCGTAAGGACCATGGGGATTATACCAAAGCTCCCAAACGGGCGGGAGAGTGCGGATGACTCTGCAGCACCGAATGAGAGAACTCCAGGTCCTCCTTAGCCAGGGTATCAAATTTGTAGAATTTTACAAACGTGTTCTCCCCCGACCACGTAGCCGCTCGGCAGAGTTGTAATGCCGAGACCCCTCGGGCAGCCGCCCAAGAAGAACCCACCTTCCTTGTGGAGTGGGCATTTACCGATTTTGGCTGTGGCAGGCCTGCCACAGAATGTGCAAGCTGAATCGTACTACAAATCCAGCGCGCAATAGTCTGCTTAGACGCAGGAGCGCCCAACTTGTTGGGAGCATATAGTATAAACAGTGAGTCAGATTTCCTGACTCCAGCTGTCCTTGAAATGTATATTTTTAAAGCTCTGACAACGTCCAACAACTTGGAGTCCTCCAAGTCGCTTGTAGCCGCAGGCACTACAATAGGCTGGTTCAGATGAAACGCTGACACCACCTTAGGGAGAAAATGTGGACGAGTCCGCAGTTCTGCCCTGTCCGAATGGAAAATCAGATATGGGCTTTTGTAAGATAAAGCTGCCAGTTCTGACACTCTCCTGGCCGAAGCCAGGGCTAGTAGCATGGTCACTTTCCATGTAAGATATTTCAAATCAACATTTTTTAGTGGTTCAAACCAATGAGATTTGAGAAAGTCCAAAACAACATTGAGATCCCACGGTGCCACTGGAGGCACCACAGGGGGCTGTATATGCAGTACTCCCTTAACAAAGGTCTGGACTTCAGGAACTGAAGCCAATTCTTTCTGGAAGAAAATCGACAGGGCCGAAATTTGAACCTTAATAGATCCCAATTTGAGACCCATAGACAATCCTGATTGCAGGAAATGTAGGAATCGACCCAGTTGAAATTCCTCCGTCGGAGCACTCCGATCCTCGCACCACGCAACATATTTTCGCCAAATGCGGTGATAATGTTGCGCGGTTACTTCCTTCCTTGCTTTAATCAAGGTAGGAATGACTTCTTCCGGAATGCCTTTTCCCTTTAGGATCCGGCGTTCAACCGCCATGCCGTCAAACGCAGCCGCGGTAAGTCTTGAAACAGACAGGGACCCTGCTGAAGCAGGTCCCTTCTCAGAGGTAGAGGCCACGGATCCTCCGTGATCATCTCTTGAAGTTCCGGGTACCAAGTCCTTCTTGGCCAATCCGGAGCCACTAGTATCGTTCTTACGCCTCTTTGCCGTATAATTCTCAATACTTTTGGTATGAGAGGCAGAGGAGGAAACACATACACCGACTGGTACACCCAAGGCGTTACCAGCGCGTCCACAGCTATTGCCTGCGGATCTCTTGACCTGGCGCAATACCTGTCCAGTTTTTTGTTGAGGCGAGACGCCATCATGTCCACCATTGGTCTTTCCCAACGGGTTACAAGCATGTGGAAAACTTCTGGATGAAGTCCCCACTCTCCCGGGTGAAGGTCGTGTCTGCTGAGGAAGTCTGCTTCCCAGTTGTCCACTCCCGGGATGAACACTGCTGACAGTGCTATCACATGATTCTCCGCCCAGCGAAGAATCCTTGCAGCTTCTGCCATTGCACTCCTGCTTCTTGTGCCGCCCTGTCTGTTTACATGGGCGACTGCCGTGATGTTGTCCGACTGGATCAACACCGGTTTTCCTTGAAGCAGAGGTTCTGCCTGGCTTAGAGCATTGTAGATTGCTCTTCGTTCCAGAATGTTTATGTGAAGAGACGTTTCCAGGCTCGACCACACGCCCTGGAAGTTTCTTCCTTGTGTGACTGCTCCCCAGCCTCTCAGGCTGGCGTCCGTGGTCACCAGGATCCAATCCTGTATGCCGAATCTGCGGCCCTCCAATAGATGAGCACTCTGCAACCACCACAGAAGAGATACCCTTGTCCTTGGAGACAGGGTTATCCGCTGGTGCATCTGAAGATGCGACCCTGACCATTTGTCCAGCAGATCCCTCTGGAAAACTCTTGCGTGGAATCTGCCGAATGGAATTGCTTCGTAAGAAGCCACCATTTTTCCCAGGACTCTTGTGCATTGATGTACAGACACCTTTCCTGGTTTTAGGAGGTTCCTGACAAATTCGGATAACTCCTTGGCTTTTTCCTCCGGGAGAAAAACCTTTTTCTGAACCGTGTCCAGAATCATCCCTAAGAACAGCAGACGTGTTGTCGTGAGACAGTGCTAGTCCCATCTCTAGCTGTTCTCTGGACCTTGCCCTTATTAGGAGATCGTCCAAGTATGGGATAATTAATACGCCTTTTCTTCGAAGAAGAATCATCATCTCGGCCATTACCTTGGTAAAGACCCGAGGTGCCGTGGACAATCCAAACGGCAGCGTCTGAAACTGATAGTGACAGTTCTGTACGACGAACCTGAGGTACCCCTGGTGTGAGGGGTAAATTGGAACGTGGAGATACGCATCCTTGATGTCCAAGGATACCATAAAGTCCCCTTCTTCCAGGTTCGCTATCACCGCTCTGAGTGACTCCATCTTGAACTTGAACTTTTTTATGTACAGGTTCAAGGATTTCAGATTTAGAATAGGTCTTACCGAGCCATCCGGCTTCGGTACCACAAATAGAGTGGAATAATACCCCTTTCCTTGTTGTAAAAGGGGTACCTTGACTATCACCTGCTGAGAGTACAGCTTGTGAATGGCTTCCAAGACCGTCACCCTGTCGGAGGGGGACGTTGGTAAAGCAGACTTCAGGAAACGGCGAGGTGGAGACGTCTCTAGTTCCAACCTGTAACCCTGAGATATTATCTGCAGGATCCAGGGATCCACCTGCGAGTGAGCCCACTGCGCGCTGAAATTCTTGAGACGACCCCCCACCGCCCCCGAGTCCGCTTGAGAAGCCCCAGCGTCATGCTGAGGCTTTTGTAGAAGCGGGGGAGGGCTTCTGTTCCTGGGAAGGAGCTGCCTGTTGCAGTCTCTTCCCCTTTCCTCTGCCTCGTGGCAGATATGAATATCCCTTTGCTCTCTTGTTTTTAAAGGAGCGAAAGGGCTGCGACTGAAAAGTCGGTGTCTTTTTCTGTTGGGGAGTGACTTGAGGTAAAAAGGTGGATTTCCCGGCTGTAGCCGTGGCCACCAAATCCGATAGACCAACACCAAATAACTCCTCCCCTTTATACGGCAAAACTTCCATATGCCGTTTTGAGTCCGCATCACCTGACCACTGTCGCGTCCATAAACTTCTTCTGGCCGAAATGGACATAGCACTTACCCGTGATGCCAGTGTGCAAATATCCCTCTGTGCATCACGCATATAAAGAAACGCATCCTTTATTTGCTCTAAAGACAGTAAAACATTGTCCCTATCCAGGGTATCAATATTTTCAATCAGGGACTCTGACCAAGCTACCCCAGCACTGCACATCCAGGCTGTCGCTATAGCTGGTCGTAGTATAACACCTGTATGTGTGTATATACTTTTTTGGATATTTTCCATCCTCCTATCTGCTGGATCTTTAAGTGCGGCCGTCTCAGGAGAGGGTAACGCCACTTGTTTTGATAAGCGTGTGAGCGCCTTGTCCACCCTAGGAGGTGTTTCCCAGCGCGCCCTAACCTCTGGCGGGAAAGGGTATAAAGCCAATAACTTCTTTGAAATTAGCAGTTTTTTATCGGGGGCAACCCACGCTTCATCACACACCTCATTTAATTCATCTGATTCAGGAAAAACTATAGGTAGTTTTTTCACACCCCACATAATACCCTGTTTTGTGGTACCTGTAGTATCAGCAATATGTAACGCCTCCTTCATTGCCAAAATCATATAACGTGTGGCCCTACTGGAAAATACGGTTGATTCGTCACCGTCGCCACTGGAATCAGTGCCTGTGTCTGGGTCCGTGTCGACCGACTGAGGTAACGGGCGTTTTACAGCCCCTGACGGTGTTTGAGGCGCCTGGACAGGTGCTGATTGATTGTCCGACCGTCTCATGTTGTCAAACGACTGCTTTAGCGTGTTGACACTATCCCGTAATTCCATAAATAAAGCCATCCATTCTGGTGTCGACTCCCTAGGGGGTGACATCCCCATAATTGGCAATTGCTCCGCCTCCACACCAATATCGTCCTCATACATGTCGACACACACGTACCGACACACAGCAGACACACAGGGAATGCTCTTAAAGAAGACAGGACCCCACTAGCCCTTTGGGGAGACAGAGGGAGAGTTTGCCAGCACACACCAAAAGCGCTATATATGACAGGGATAGCCTTATAATAAGTGCTCCCTATATAGCTGCTTTAATATATATAATTTTGCCACAATTTTGCCCCCCCTCTCTTGTTTTACCCTGTTTCTGTAGTGCAGTGCAGGGGAGAGCCTGGGAGCCTTCCTGACCAGCGGAGCTGTGTGAGGAAAATGGCGCTGTGTGCTGAGGAGATAGGCCCCGCCCCTTTTTCGGCGGGCTCGTCTCCCGCTCTTTAACGGATTCTGGCAGGGGTTAAATATCTCCATATAGCCCCCGGAGGCTATATGTGAGGTATTTTATGCCAAAAAACAGGTTTACATTGCTTCCCAGAGCGCCCCCCCCCCAGCGCCCTGCACCCTCAGTGACTGCCGTGTGAAGTGTGCTGAGAGCAATGGCGCACAGCTGCAGTGCTGTGCGCTACCTTAAGAAGACTGAGGAGTCTTCTGCCGCCGATTCTGGACCTTCTTCTCTTTTCAGCATCTGCAAGGGGGCCGGCGGCGAGGCTCCGGTGACCATCCAGGCTGTACCTGTGATCGTCCCTCTGGAGCTAATGTCCAGTAGCCAAAGAAGCCAATCCATCCTGCACGCAGGTGAGTTCACTTCTTCTCCCCTAAGTCCCTCGTTGCAGTGATCCTGTTGCCAGCAGGACTCACTGTAAAATAAAAAACCTAAGCTAAACTTTTCTAAGCAGCTCTTTAGGAGAGCCACCTAGATTGCACCCTTCTCGGACGGGCACAAAAACCTAACTGAGGCTTGGAGGAGGGTCATAGGGGGAGGAGCCAGTACACACCACCTGATCATAAAGCTTTACTTTTTGTGCCCTGTCTCCTGCGGAGCCGCTATTCCCCATGGTCCTTTCAGGAACCCCAGCATCCACTAGGACGATAGAGAAATAGAATTACCGGTGAGTAAATTCTTATTTTCTCTGACGTCCTAGTGGATGCTGGGAACTCCGTAAGGACCATGGGGATTATACCAAAGCTCCCAAACGGGCGGGAGAGTGCGGATGACTCTGCAGCACCGAATGAGCAAACTAAAGGTCCTCCTCAGCCAGGGTATCAAACTTGTAGAATTTTGCAAATGTGTTTGAACCCGACCAAGTAGCAGCTCGGCAAAGTTGTAAAGCCGAGACCCCTCGGGCAGCCGCCCAAGAAGAGCCCACTTTCCTCGTGGAATGGGCTTTTACAGATTTAGGATGCGGCAGTCCAGCCGCAGAATGTGCAAGTTGAATCATGCTACAGATCCAGCGAGCAATAGTCTGCTTAGAAGCAGGAGCACCCAGCTTGTTGGGTGCATACAGGATAAATAGTTTCCTGACTCCAGCCGTCCTGGAAACATATATTTTCAGGGCCCTGACTACGTCCAGTAACTTGGAGTCCTCCAAGTCCCGAGTAGCCGCAGGCACCACAATAGGTTGGTTCACATGAAAAGCTGAAACCATCTTAGGAAGGAATTGGGAACGAGTCCTCAATTCCGCCCTATCCATATGAAAAATCAGATAAGGGCTTTTACATGACAAAGCCGCCAATACTGATACACGCCTGGCCGACGCCAAGGCCAACAGCATGACCACTTTCCACGTGAGGTATTTTAGCTCCACGGTTTTAAGTGGCTCAAACCAATGCGACTTTAGGAAATCCAACACCACGTTGAGATCCCACTGTGCCACTGGAGGCACAAAAGGGGGCTGAATATGTAGCACTCCTTTAACAAAAGTCTGAACTTCAGGCAGTGAAGCCAGTTCTTTTTGGAAGAAAATCGACAGAGCCGAGATCTGGACCTTAATGGAACCCATGTCATGACTAAGGTTTTGTGAACCCGGTGTTAGTGAAGTCTGTGCGGGCGACTGGAGGATTATATGAATACTACCACTGACCTGGTTTGGGACTGTTGTGGACTCTGGGTTTCTTCCGGTGACTGGGAAGAGGAACCGCAGCAGAGATGGCCGAATCTAGGTTCTCCTCATGCAGGATTAGGTCGGCAGACAGGAGGCATGCTGAAGGTCTCCTGAAAGACAGAACTGGAAAGGCACTGATGAATCCGTGAAGAATACCAGGTATAATTGTGCTAAAGGGCACGGGGTGCTTGGAGACACTGAGGTGCTTGCGGACACTGAGGTGCTTGGGGACACTGAGGTGCTTGGGGACACTGAGGTGCTTGGGGACACTGAGGTGCTTGGGGACACTGAGGTACGTGGAGGCACTGAGGTACGTGGAGGCACTGAGGTGCGTGGAGGCACTGAGGTGCGTGGAGGCACTGAGGTGCGTAGAGACACTGGGGTGCGTAGAGACACTGGGGTGCGTAGAGACACTGGGGTGCTGAGGCACGGAGATGCTGAGGCACGGAGGTACTAAGGCACGGAGGTACTGAGGCACGGAGGTGCTGTGGCACGGAGGTGCTGTGGCACGGAGGTGCTGTGGCACGGAGGTGCTGGAAGCACGGAGGTACTGAGGCACGGAGATGCTGAGGCACGGAGGTACTAAGGCACGGAGGTACTGAGGCACGGAGGTGCTGTGGCACGGAGGTGCTGAGGCACGGAGGTACTGAGGTACGGAGGTGCTGGAAGCACGGAGGTGCTGGAAGCACGGAGGTGCTGAGGCACTGAGATGCTGAGTCACGGAGGTACTGAGACACTGAGGTACTGAGACACTGAGGTACTGAGACGCTGAGTCACGGAGGTACTGAGACACGGAGGTGCTGAGGCACGGAAGTGCTGAGGCACGGAGGCACGGAGATGCTGGAAGCACGGAGATGCTGAGGCACTGAGGCACGGAGATGCTGAGTCACGGAGGTACTGAGCCCTGGAGATCCCAACTACAACAGTAGTAAAACTGAAACACGACAGCTGTGGTTTTCAGTGGAGAACACGGAATTCAGTACTGTGCCTTTAAGACGAAACATTGCAGCTGTACCTTTACATTGAGACTCAGGGAAATGGTGAAATCAAATGGCAACACACAAGTAAACCAAACGGTAACAAGGGAACAGAGTTTCCACAGGAACTTAGGTACAAAGGTTACCTTTAGAGAACTCAGCTTAAGACCCACACAAGGCTGTATGTGACACAAGGAACTGGCCCAGATTCCAACTCAGCCTCCTGATTTATACTTCCTGGTCCTTGATGATTGGTGGGCAGGATTAGGTGATGTAGAGAGTCTCAGGCTGGCAGAGGATTGGACAACTCTGGGTCAGGTGAAGTCACTGTCATGTGACTACTCTAGAGGAGGCTGTGAAGTGCAGCGAGGCCTAGCAGGCCGAGAGAACACTGAAGCCTGAACTTCAGATTACTGAATTCAGCCTCACACAGGAGATCACCACAGGTGGAGCTAATTAACTATTACCTCTCAGGCAGAGAACTCAGGAAAACTCAGTGCTGACAAGCTGTTTAACTCCGTGAGTGAAAAGACACAGGATCCAGGACAGATGGCAGGGGTAAGTCACCAAATATAAAACCTACAGTCAGGATTGTGACAACCCAATTTTAGGCCCATAGTCACTCCTGACTGTAGGAAGTGCAGAAATCGACCGAGCTGAAATTCCGTTGGGGCCTTCCTGGCCTCACACCAAGCAACATATTTTCGCCATATGCGGTGATAATGTCTTACGGTCACATCTTTCCTAGCTTTAATCAGCGTAGGAATGACTTCCTCCGGAATGCCCTCTTCTTTTAGGATCCGGTGTTCAACCGCCATGCCGTCAAACGCAGCCGCGGTAAGTCTTGGAACAGACAGGGCCCCTGCTGCAGCAGGTCCTGTCTGAGCGGCAGAGGCCATGGGTCCTCTGAGATCATTTCTTAAAGTTCTGGGTACCAAGCTCTTCTTGGCCAATCCGGAACCACAAGTATAGTTCGTACTCCTCTCCTTCTTATTATTCTCAGTACCTTGGGTATGAGAGGCAGAGGAGGGAACACATAAACCGACTGGTACACCCACGGTGTCACTAGAGCGTCCACAGCTATCGCCTGAGGGTCCCTTGACCTGGCGCAATATCTTTTTAGCTTTTTGTTGAGGCGGGACGCCATCATGTCCACCTGTGGCCTTTCCCAACGGTGTACAATCATTTGGAAGACTTCTGGATGAAGTCCCCACTCTCCCGGGTGGAGGTCGTGCCTGCTGAGGAAGTCTGCTTTCCAGTTGTCCACTCCCGGAATGAACACTGCTGACAGTGCTAACACATGATTTTCCGCCCATCGGAGAATCCTTGTGGTTTCTGCCATCGCCATCCTGCTTCTTGTGCCGCCCTGACGGTTTACATGGGCGACCGCCGTGATGTTGTCTGACTGGATCAGCACCGGCTGGTGTTGAAGCAGGGGTCTTGCCTGACTTAGGGCATTGTAAATGGCCCTTAGTTCCAGAATATTTATGTGTAGGGAAGTCTCCTGACTCGTCCATAGTCCTTGGAAGTTTCTTCCCTGTGTGACTGCCCCCCAACCTCGAAGGCTGGCATCCGTGGTCACCAGGACACAGTCCTGTATGCCAAATCTGCGGCCCTCTAGAAGATGAGCACTCTGCAGCCACCACAACAGTGACACCCTGGTCCTTGGAGACAGGGTTATCAGCCGATGCATCTGAAGATGCGATCCGGACCACTTGTCCAACAGATCCCACTGAAAGATCCTTGCATGGAACCTTCCGAATGGAATTGCTTCGTAAGAAGCTACCATCTTTCCCAGGACTCGCGTGCAGTGGTGCACCGACACCTGTTTTGGTTTTAGGAGGTCTCCTTGGCCTTCTCCTCCGGGAGAAACACCTTTTTCTGTTCTGTGTCCAGAACCATCCCCAGGAACAGTAGACGCGATGTAGGAACCAGCTGCGACTTTGGAATATTCAGGATCCAGCCGTGCTGTTGTCACACTTCCCGAGCTAGTGCTACTCCGATCAACAACTGTTCCCTGGACCTCGCCTTTATAAGGAGATTGTCCAAGTACGGGATAATTATAACTCCCTTTTTTCGAAGGAGTATCATCATTTCGGCCATTACCTTGGTAAATACCCTTGGTGCCGTGGACAGACCAAACGGCAACGTCTGGAATTGGTAATGACAGTCCTGTACCACAAATCTGAGGTACTCCTGGTGAGGAGGGTAAATGGGGACATGCAGGTAAGCATCCTTGATGTCCAGTGATACCATGTAATCCCCTTCGTCCAGGCTTGCAATAACCGCCCTGAGCGATTACATTTTGAACTTAAACCTTCTTATATAAGTGTTCAAGGATTTCAAATTTAAAATGGGTCTCACCGAACCGTCCGGTTTCGGTACCACAAACATTGTGGAATAGTAACCCCGTCCCTGTTGAAGGAGGGGTACTTTGGTTATCACCTGCTGGGAGTACAGCTTGTGAATCGCCTCCAGCACCGCCTCCCTGTCTGGGGGAGTAGTTGGCAAGGCTGATTTGAGGAAACGGCGAGGGGGAGACGTCTCGAATTCCAGCTTGTACCCCTGAGATACCACTTGTAGAATCCAGGGATCCACCCGTGAGCGAACCCACTGGTCGCTGAAGTTCCGGACACGGGCCCCCACCGCACCTGGCTCCACCTGTGGAGCCCCAGCGTCATGCAGTGGACTTAGAGGAAGCGGGAGAGGACTTTTGTTCCTGGGAACTTGCTGTTTGGTGCAGCTTTTTCCCCCTACCTCTGCCTCTGGGCAGAAAGGACGCGCCTTTAACCCGCTTGCCTTTCTGGGGCCGAAAGGATTGTACCTGATAATACGGTGCTTTCTTTGGCTGTGAGGGAACATGGGGTAAAAATGTCGACTTCCCAGCCGTCGCTGTGGAAACGAGGTCCGAGAGACCATCCCCAAACAATTCCTCACCCTTGTAAGGCAAAACCTCCATGTGCCTTTTAGAATCCGCATCACCTGTCCACTGCCGAGTCCATAATACTCTCCTGGCAGAAATGGACATTGCATTTATTCTAGATGCCAGTTGGCAAATATCCCTCTGTGCATCTCTCATGTATAAGACTACGTCTTTAATATGCTCTACAGTTAGCAATATAGTGTCCCTGTCAAGGGTATCAATGTTATCAGACAGGGAATCTGACCACGCAGCTGCAGCACTGCACATCCATGCTGAAGCAATAGCCGGTCTCAGTATAATACCTGAGTATGTATATACAGACTTCAGGATAGCCTCCTGCTTTCTATCCGCAGGCTCCTTTAGGGCGGCCGTATCCGGAGACGGTAGTGCCACCTTCACTGACAAGCGTGTGAGCGCTTTATCCACCCTAGGGGATGTCTCCCAACGTATCCTATCCTCTGGCGGGAAAGGGTACGCCCTTAGTAACTTTTTGGAAATTACCAGTTTCTTATTGGGGGAAACCCACGCTTCATCACACACTTCATTTAACTCTTCAGAAGGGGGAAAAACCACAGGTTGCTTTTTCTCCCCAAACATAATACCCTTTTTTGTGGTACCAGGGTTAATGTCAGAAATGTGCAACACATTTTTCATTGCCGTAATCATGTAACGGATGGATTGTACACTAGTCTCATCGTCGTCGACACTGGAGTCAGTATCCGTGTCGACATCTGTGTCTGCCATCTGAGGTAGCGGGCGTTTTTGAGCCCCTGATGACTTTTGAGACGCCTGGGCAGGCACGGACTGAGAAGCCGGCTGTCCCACATCTGCTATGTCATCAAACCTCTTATGTAAGGAGTTGACACTGTCACGTAATTCCTTCCACATATCCATCCACTCCGGTGTCGACCCCGCAGGGGGTGACATCACATTTATCGGCACCTGCTCCGCCTCCACATAAGCCTCCTCATCAAACATGTCGACACAGCCGTACCGACACTCCGCACACACACAGGGAATGCTCTAAATGAGGACAGGACCCCACAAAGTCCTTTGGGGAGACAGAGAGAGAGTATGCCAGCACACACCACAGCGCTATAAATCACAGGGATGTACACTATAATGAGTGATTTTACCCTATAGCAGCTATATATAGTATTTGCGCCTAAATTTAGTGCCCCCCCTCTCTTTTTTACCCTATTGAGCCTGGAAACTGCAGGGGAGAGCCTGGGGAGCGTTCTTCCAGCGGAGCTGTGAGAGGAAATGGCGCCAGTGTGCTGAGGGAGATAGCCCCGCCCCCTTCACGGCGGACTTCTCCCGCTTTTTTTATGGATATATGGCAGGGGATTTTACACATATATAGTCTTAATGACTATATTATGTGTATTTTTTTGCCAATGTAAGGTAATCTTATTGCAGCCCAGTGCGCCCCCCCCCCCCCCCCCCCAGCGCCCTGCACCCATCAGTGACCGGAGTGTGAGGTGTGCATGGGGAGCAATGGCGCACAGCTGCAGTGCTGTGCGCTACCTTAATGAAGACCGGAGTCTTCAGCCGCCGATTTCCTGGACGTTCTTCTTGCTTCTGGCTCTGCAAGGGGGGGGACGGCGGCGCGGCTCCGGGACCGGACGACCGAGGCTGGGCCTGTGTTTGATCCCTCTGGAGCTAATGGTGTCCAGTAGCCTAGAAGCCCAAGCTAGCTGCAAGCAGGTAGGTTCGCTTCTCTCCCCTAAGTCCCTCGTAGCAGTGAGTCTGTTGCCAGCAGATCTCACTGAAAATAAAAAACCTAAATATACTTTCTTTTCTAGAAGCTCAGGAGAGCCCCTAGTGTGCATCCAGCTCGAGCCGGACACAGATTCTAACGGAGGTCTGGAGGAGGGGCATAGAGGGAGGAGCCAGTGCACACCAGGTAGTCCTAATTCTTTCTTAGAGTGACCAGTCTCCTTCGGAGCCCGCTATTTCCCATGGTCCTTACGGAGTTCCCAGCATCCACTAGGACGTCAGAGAAATATAATTTCGAAAACTAATCCTTAATAATGTCCTCTGGACTGCATATATGAAATGGTGTGGGCTGTTCTTCAAACACTATGTGTTCATGTGTCCCAAAACTGTATAATGTTCTCTTTAAAAGATGTGTGCACACACTGATTATATGGTTAAAATATTACCATACATATTGGCCATTTATATCACCTCCAGCTGGTTCAATATTTATGATGATCCCGTGATTCCACTCCCTCTGCTGGTGCTTATCCGTTTGTTGCAGACTATCTGGAGTTTAAGATCTTTCACAGGTATCCACAGTGTTCAGGCTCCCTCTGCTGGTGGTTAGCCGCAATTGCAGATACACCGATGATAATGCCATGGATGTATGCTGGTTTTGAATAGCAATGAATGGAGATGATACAATCTGACTCAGTCACCTCGAAAACACGTTTCTCCGCCTTCTACCACATCAGCGGCTTCCTCAGTTCAAATCAAAAATTTCGCCCATTTCAACCATAGTTGAAACCCCGAACCCCTAGGCCTGGGGTTATAATTGGCAGGAAACCTGACCTTCTAGGATTCTGCTGCCGACTCCAGAATACCTGTCAATTCCTTACCAAACAGAATATTCCCAACAAAAGGCAATGATTCCAGAACCTTTTTTGATTCTGAATCAGTCCATGTACGTAACCAAATTGCTCTGCGAGCGGCTACCGCTAAGGCTGACGCCTTGGAAGCAATAGTACCCATATATATTGCCGCTTCCTCTAAAGAATACCGCAGCCTGCTTCATGTGGGCTGTATGGGATTCCTGCTCCCTAGAAGGTGCCGAAAGCCCGTCTTCCAGTACGTCAGCCCATTCAGCTACCGCCTTTGCCATCCAAGCTGAAGCCATAGCTGGCCTTATGACTGCCCCTGACAGAGAAAATGTGGTTTTCAAAAACCCATCCACTCTTCTGTCTGTGACATCATTTAATGATGTTGATGGTAAAGGCAATATAGATTTTCGCACTAATCGAATGACGTGCGTATCTACCTTAGGAGGCACTTCTCTTTTTAAACTGTCCCCAGTTGGAAAAGGGTAATAGGAATTCCATTCTTTTGGAATTCTATATTTTTCATTGGGTGTAACCCAAGCTTCCTCCATGATTTCCGTCAGCTGTTCTGACCCTGGAAACTCAACCCTAACTGTTTTGGGACGTTTAGACACAGGTGCCTTAGTGTTTAACACCGGCTCTGCTGAATCCTCTAGGGATAGAATAGCCTTCATTGCTCCAATTAATTCAGCTATATCCTCTGAGCTGATACCTTCTACCTGTTCTTCATATGCTGAAGCAGAGTATATAGAGCTATCATCGTCTGATGTATCATCCTGTGTAGCCAGTTAATTAGATTATATATTTACACTCGGTTTATCAGCTTGCTTCCTTGGAGAAGCTGTTGGGGCTATACCGTAAGAAGGGAGCTGCATGTATGGATTAATAGCGCACCCTACTCCTGGTATTGAAGTTGTAGGGATTACCCGTTCAGCTATACTGGACAAGGTCTGTGCAAACAAAGCCCAAGGTGGATCTACCTGCCGTTGAACAGGGACCTGCCTTGCAATACGTTGAAACGCAAAACAATTTGCACATGACCCATCATGTGCCAGATCCTGAGAGGATAATCCCACTTTGCAGGACAAACATGTTATGAGTGTTGGTGTTACTGTTAATGTAACCTCGCCACCTTTGCCGCTCTTAGACATGATAGATAATCAGCTTTTCACAGTGTACTACACAATATGTGACTGTAACCACTTTAAAGTGATATCAATCTGACCCTATCCCATGCACCAGCTAAAACGAAGCTCAGAAGAAACCACTAACAAACATATATAAAGTCAGCAATCACACTAGCAGTCAGTCACATGTTATATATATATATATATATATATATATATATTAGTCATATGAGCATATTATCAACTACAAACACATTTCAAAGTATGTAGGAGTACATATTACTGAATTCTGTTCCATACAGATTTTTAACGTATTCAGACGCATTGCGAAGAAAACCACAGTATTGTACACAGACTCATACGCAATAGGCACTAAAACGTAACTATACATACTGCAAAAAATAGTATTTTGGTTACCTACCGGTAAATCCTTTTTACGTAGTCTGTAGAGGATGCTGGGGTCCACATTAGTACCATGGGGTATAGACGGATCCACCAGGAGCCATTGGCACTTTAAGAGTTTGAGAGTGTGGGCTGGCTCGTCCCTCTATGCCCCTCCCACCAGAATCAGTCTAGAAACTGTGCCCAAGGAGACGACATACTTCGAGAGACGGATTATACACAGATAGTGGTGGGATTCATACCAGCTCACACATACAAGGCACGTCAAGCCAACTAGCTTGAACCACTCAGCAACTGCTGAAACATTACTTACCAAGTAACAATGCAGTACTCAACTAAACAAAGTTGAACTGAACCAAACAACATTTGCAGGAAAACGAAGCGCTGGGCGGGCTCCCAGTATCCTCTACGGACTACGAGAAAAGGATTTACCGGAAGGTAACAAAAATCCTATTTTCTCTTACGGCCTAGAGGATGCTGGGGTCCACATTAGTACCATGGGGATGTACCAAAGCTCCCAGAACGGGAGGGAGAGCGCGGAGGCTCCTGCAGAACTGATTGAACGAACTTCAGGTCATTAGAGGCCAAAGTATCGAACTTGTAAAACTTTGCAAACGTGTTCGACCCAGACCAAGTTGCAGCTCGGCAAAGTTGCACTGCCGAGACACCCCGGGCAGCCGCCCAGGAAGACCCCACCTTACGAGTAGAGTGGGCCTTAACAGATTTTGGACACGGCAGTCCTGCCATAAAATAAGTGTGCTGGATAGTGAACCTGATCCAGCGAGAGATCGTCTGCTTAGAAGCAGGACACCCAATTTTCTTGGGATCATATAGGACACACAGAGTCCGGCTTTCTGTGACGAGAAGTTCTCTTCACATATATTTTCAGAGCCCTTACGACATCCAAGGACTTTGATGTAATTGAGGAGTCAGTTGCCACTGGCACCACAATAGGTTGGTTGATATGAAATGCCAACACAACCTTCGGAAGAAACTGCTGACGAGTCTGGAACTCAGCTCTATCTTCATGGAAGATCAAGTAAGTGCTTGTACAGGATAAAGCCCCCAGCTCAGACAAACGTCTAGCAGAAGCTAAGGCCAACAAAGTGACCACCTTCCATGTAAGAAATTTGACCTCCACCTCCTGTAGAGGCTCAAACCAATCTGACTGGTGGAACTGCAACACCACATTAAAGGTCCCAAGGCGCCATAGGCGGAACAAAGGGAGGTTGAATATGCAGAACTCCCTTCAATAAGGTCTGAACCTCAGGGAGGGCAGCCAATTGTTTCAGAAATAAAATGGATAGGGCTAAAATCTGGACCTTCACAGATCCCAACCTCATACCCATATCCACTTCTGCTTGCAGGAAAAGGAGGAAACGTCCCAGGAAACTTCTTGGACTCACACCAAGAGACATATTTCTTCCAAATACGATGGTAATGTTTAGACGTTACCCCTTTCCCAGCCTGTATGAGGGTAGAAATAACCTTCTTCGGAATGCCCTTCCGAGCAAGAATCAGGCGCTCAACTTCCATGTTGTCAAACGTAGCCGTGGTAAGTCTTGATAGGCGAACGGCACCTGCTGCAGTAGGTCCTCCTGAAGAAAAAGAGGCCTCGGCTCTTCTTACAGTAGATCCAGAAGGTCCACGTACCAAGCCCTTCTAGGCCAGTCTGGGGCAATGAGGATCACTTGAACCCTTGTTCTCCTTATGAGCTTTCGGATTCTTGGGATGAGTGGGAGTGGTGGAAACACGTACACTGACTGGAACACCCACAGAGACACCAGGGCGTCCACTGCCACTGCCTGTGGGTCCCTTAACCTTGAACAATAACGCCGAAGCTTCTTGTTGAGATGAGAGGCCATCATGTCTATTTGGGGTAAACCCCAAAGATCTGTTATTTCCTTGAACACCTCCGGATGGAGGCCCTACTCTCCTGGATGGAGATAGTGTCTGCTGAGGAAGTCTGCTTCCCAGATGTCTACTCCCAGAATGAAGATGGCTGACAGCGCCAACGCGTGCTTCTCTGTCCAGAGGAGTATTCTTGTCACCTCTGACATTGCCGCTCTGCTCTTCATTCCGCCTTGTCGGTTTATGTAAGCCACTTTTGTTACGTTGTCCGACTGCACCTGAATGGCCCGATTTCTCACAAGAGGGGCCGCCTGAAGAAGATAGTTGTAGATGGCTCTTAGTTCCAGACTGTTGATGGGCAGGCTGGCTTCCAGGCTTCACCACCATCCTTGGAAGGTTACTCCTTGAGTGACTGCTCCCCAGCCTCTGAGGCTCGCATCCATTGTTAGAAGGACCCAGTCCTGAATCCCGAACCTGCGGCCTTCCAGGAGGTGAGGCAATTGGAGCCACCAGAGGAGTGAAATCTTTGCCTTTGGCGACATACGAATTCTCTGGTGCATGTGGACGTGAGATCCCAACCACTTGTCCAGGAGATCCAGTTGGAAGGTCCAAACATGGAACCTCCCGTACTGGAGAGCCTCGTAAGAGGCCACCATCTTTCCCAATAGGAAAATGCATTGATGAACCGACACCCGGGGTGGCTTCAAGACATCCTGGACCATAGCTTGTATCACCAACGCATTCTCCTGTGGAAGAAACACCCGCTGCACTTCCGTATCCAGGATCATTCCCAGAAATGACAATCTCTGGGTTGGTTCCAAATGTGACTTTGGAAGGTTCAGAATCCAACCGTGACTCTGGAGCAGTAGCTTTATGAGAACAATGGACTGCAGCAGTCTCTCCTTGGATGATGCCTTTATCAGCAGGTCGTCCAGATATGGAATGGTGTTGACACCCTGCTTGCGGAGGAGCACCATAATTTCTGCCATCACCTTGGTAAACACCTTTGGTGCTGTGGAGAGGCCGAATGGCAGGACCTGGAACTGAAAATGACAGTCCAGCAATGCGAAGCGGAGATAAGCCTGATGCGGCAGCCAGATCGGAATGTGGAGATACGCATCCTTGATATCCAGTGATACCAGGAATTCCCCTTCTTCCAGACCTGATATTACCGCCCTGAGAGACTCCATCTTGAACTTGAACTGCTTTAGAAGGGGGTTCAATGATTTTAAGTTCAGAATGGGCCTGACCGAACCATCCGGTTTTCGGTACCACAAAAAGGTTTGAATAGTAACCTTTGCTCAGCGACTGAGGTGGTACTGGCAGAATGACCTGTGCCTCTACCAGCTTTTGGACAGCGTCTTGTAGTACAGTGCTGTTCTCCAATAGAGTTGGTAAGCCTGACTTTAAAAAGCGATGAGGAGGGAGACTTTGAAATTCCAGCCTGTATCCCTGAGACACAATATCTACCACCCAGGGATCCAGGCCGGACGATACCCAGATAATACTGAAATGTCTGGTTTGCTCTGATGGACGATCACTATCAGTTTCAGGCGCTGCCGTTTGGCCTCTCCACGGCACCGAGGGTCTTCACCAAGGTGATGGCGGAGATCATGGTTCTCCTCCGCAAGCAGGGGGGTGAACATAATTCCGTATCTGGACGATCTTCAGATCAAGGCGTTGTCCAGGGAGAAGTTGTTGCGATCCATTGCTCTCACGACACATCTGCTCAAGGAGCACGGTTGGATCCTGAACCTTCCGAAGTCTGATCTGGAGCCGACAAGGAGGCTGTCTTTCTTGGGAATGAGCCTATACACGGAAGTGCAGAGGGTATTTCTGCCGGTGGAGAAAGCATTGGTGATTCAATCAATGGTCCGGGATGTCTTAAAGCCTACCCAGGTCTCGGTTCATCAGTGCATCCGCCTTCTGGGGAAGATGGTTGCCTCCTACGAGGCTCTTCAATACGGAAGGTTTCATGCTCGATCCTTTCAGCTGGATTTCTTGGACCAGTGGTCGGGATCTCACCTACACATGCACCAGAGGATCCGTCTGTCTCCGAAAGCCAGGATTTCGCTCCTCTAGTGGATACAACTGCCTCACCTTCTGGAAGGCCGGAGGTTCGGAGTTCAGAACTGGATGCTTCTAACCACAGATGCAAGTCTAAGAGGTTGTGGAGCAGTCGCTCAGGAGGAAACCTTCCAAGGACGGTGGTCGGATCAAGAATCCCTTCTCCCGATAAACATTCTGAAGCTAAGAGCCATGTACAACGGCCTTCTGCAAGCAGCACACCTTCTACAGGATCGGCCTGTTCAGGTGCAGTCAGACAACGTGACCACAGTGGCCTACATAAACCGACAAGGCGGAATGAAGAGCAGGGCTGCCATGTCAGAGGTGTCAAAAATTCTCCTCTGGGCAGAAAGGCACGCCGTGGCAATGCCAGCAATCTTCAATCTGGGTGTAGACAACTGGGAAGCAGACTTCCTCAGCAGACACGATCTCCATCCAGGAGAGTGGGGCCTCCATCCGGAGGTGTTTGAGGAGGTAACCGGTTGGTGGGGGGTTCCTCACATAGACATGATGGCCTCCCGCCTCAACATGAAGCTGTGGAGGTACTGTTCCAGGTCGAGAGACCCACAGGCATTGGCGGCGGACGCACTGGTAACACCGTGCGTGTTCACGTCAGTGTATGTGTTCCCTCCACTTCCTCTGTTACCAAAAGTTCTTCAACTGGTAAGAAGAACAAAGGTTCTGGCAATCCTCATTGCTCCGGACTGGTCCAAGGAGGGCTTGGTAAGAGGATCTACTGGATCTTCTGCTGGAAGATCCAAGGCCGTTACCTCTTCGGGAGGATCTGCTACTGCAGGGGCCGTTCGCTTGTCAAGACTTACCACACTACGTTTGACGGCATGGCGGTTGAACGCCAGATCTTAGCTCGGAATGGTATCCCGAGTGAGGTCATTCCTACCCTGATACAGGCTAGGAAGGGGGTACCATCGCATTTGGAAAAAGTATGTTTCCTGGTGTGAGTCCAAGAAGTTTCCTGCGGTGGAGTTTCAACTTGGACGTTTCCTCCTTTTCCTGCAAGCAGGGGTGGATATGGGACAGAGATTGGGCTCCATCAAGGTCCAGATCTCTGCTTTGTCCATCTTCTTCAAAAACAATTGGCTGTCCTCCCTGAGGTTCAGACCTTTTTGAAAGGGGTTCTGCACACCCAGCCTCCCTTTGTGGCGCCAATGGCACCCTGGGATCTTGATGTGGTGTTGTAGTTCCTGCAATCCGCCTGGTTTGAGCCTCTACAAGAGGCTGATCTCAAGTTTCTCACGTGGAAGGTGGTCACTTTGTTGGCCTTGGCTTCTGCACGACGCGTGTCGGAATAGGGGGCTTTATCTTGTAAAAGCCCCTATCTGACCTTCTTTGAAGACAGGGCGGAACTTAGGACTTGTCCACTGTTCCTGCCTAAGGTTGTATCGGCTTTCCATATCAACCAACCCATTGCGGTGCCAGTGGCTACTGACTACTCAATAGCTTCAAAGGTCTTGGATGTAGTGAGGACTCTGAAGATTTATGTGAAGAGGACGGCTCGTCATATGAAAAGTGACTCTCTATTTGTCCTATATGATCCCAAGAAAATTGGGTGTCCTGCTTCTAAGCAGTCGATCTCACGCTGGATCAGGTTCACTATCCAGCATGCTTATTGCACGGCAGGATTGCCATGTCCAAAATCTGTAAAGGCCCACTCTACTCGTAAAGTGGGCTCTTCCTGGGCAGCTGCCCAGGGTGTCTCGGCTGTACAACTCGGCCGAGCAGCTACTTGGTCTGGGTCGAACACGTTTGCCAAGTTAGATACTTTGGCCTCTGATGACCTCAGGTTTGGTCAAGCAGTGTTGCAGGAGCCTCCGCGCTCTCCCTCCTGTACTGGGAGCTTTGGTACATCCCCATGGTACTAATATGGACCCCAGCATCCTCTAGGACGTAAGAGAAAATAGGATTTTGGTTACCTACCGGTAAATCCTTTTCTCGTAGTCCGTAGAGGATGCTGGGCACCCACCCAGCACTGCATTTTCCTGCTTTGGTTTTATAGTTCAGTACTGCCTGGTTCCTAGGCAAGTTCTGCGTTATTTACTGTTTCAGTTATTGCTGAGTTGTTCCGGCATGTTAGCCGGAATTGCCTGTTGTGTGAGCTGGTATGAATCTCGCCACTATCTGTGTAATTCCTTCTCTCGAAGTATGTCCTCTCCTCGGGCACAGTTTCTAGACTGAGTCTGGTAGGAGGGGCATAGAGGGAGGAGCCAGCCCACACTAATAAACTCAAAGAGCCAATGGCTCCTGGTGGACCAGTCTATACCTCATGGTACTAATATGGACCCCAGCATCCTCTACGGACTATGAGAAAAGGATTTACCGGTAGGTAACCAAAATCCTATTTCTTTACTTTCAGTGAAAAAGGCCTCCTCAACCTGCTCAGGTGTGGTATCATTAACATTCAACACATCCCTGATAGCTTCTATCAACAATTGCACCCCCTTTGCAAGAGATGCGGACCCCTGCAACACATCCCCATCACCGTCTGTGGTGTCAGAATCGGTGTCCGTGTCGTCTTGTGTGATATGCGCAAGCGCACGTTTGTAGGGGTATATAGCGGGGCGACCTGAGGTACCAGAATCGGGCCATACTGCCATAGAGCTCTGTATTTCCTGGGTTGCAGATTCATTACTAGCAACTCTGTCAGAAATCTAAGAAATCCAATATTTGATAGAGGAAAACCACTCAGGTTCC
This sequence comes from Pseudophryne corroboree, assembly GCF_028390025.1. Lineage (NCBI taxonomy): Eukaryota > Metazoa > Chordata > Amphibia > Anura > Myobatrachidae > Pseudophryne > Pseudophryne corroboree. The sequence goes on along the minus strand of NW_026967601.1, from coordinate 200,491 downwards.
CTTGCTGGTATCTGTGCTAAACCAGTGCTATCCTGATTACATGGAATGGGATCATCCTGGGAGGATAAATCCTCTGCAGCATATGACACCGTGTCCCTGGACATAGCTAAAGCAGACCACCAAACACCACACACACACACACACACACACACACAGGGGAGGGCAGACAGAGTCGTCCCCCCCCGTCCCCCCCCAAGAATGGCAAGAGAGACACAGGGACTGGAGCCAACCCACACACAGCGCTTTTATCAGAGGGAGACCCCTTATCAGCGCTGACTGTGCACCTTAATAGGACACACAGTCGTATTACAGCCCCCCCCCCCTTCTACAACCCCCTGGTACCGTGTACTGATAGCTGGAGCTGCTGTGGAGGGACCTGTTCTTCCATCCAGCACTATGCAGGCAGGAAAATGGCGCTGGAACGCTGCTGGGTCCGCTCTGAGGAGAAGCTCCGCCCCCTTAATGGTGCGGTCTTCCCGCTCTTCATGGATTATACTGGCCTGAGGAATTAGTGCTGGCTGAGATCCGCGGACCCCGACAGACTTGCTGACCAGTGTGGGGGGTAAGCGCTGGCTCAGGGCGCCCCTCACAGTGCCTCACTATGTGCCTCTGAAACTTCACAGGAGCGCAGTTAGTACTGCGATCCCTCCCCATTGTCACCATCTTCACACTGGCCCCCTGCTTGCTAGGGGGGGGTCGGTGTCTCACTCACCACTCTTCAGCAATGTAAGGGGATGGCGGCATGCTGCTGGGGAGAACGATCCGACCCCTCTGGAGCTCAGTGTCCAGTCAGCGGAGTCAGTGGCTCAGACCCCGAAGGGCGGTCACTGCTCCCCCCCTCAGTCCCTCGCTGCAGGGAGGCTGTTGCCAGCGGCTCCTGTAAAATAATAAACTCTAAATATAACTTTACTAGAAAAACTCAGGAGAGCTCCCCTAGCTGTGACCGGCTCCTCCGGGCACATTATCTAAACGGAGTCTGGTAGGAGGGGCATAGAGGGAGGAGCCAGCCCACACTCTCAAACTCTTAAAGTGCCCATGGCTCCCAAGGGACCCATCTATACCCCATAGTACTAATGTGGACCCCAGCATCCTCTAGGACATAAGAGAAAGTAGATAGAGACTTAGTGCTGTATAAGCCGTACTCAGTAGAGTGGGATACAGGGAGACTAACCCCACTTCCAATATCGATCAATACGTTAGCGAACGCTGAGTGGATCCAGACGCTACTAGTGTACACTGCCGCTCCGGGAACTATTAGTGAACACAGACGCACCAATCATACAGACGCCTGTACTGTGACCCTGTCTCCTAGCGGTAGCACTTAGTGTATACAGACGCAGCGGCCTATGCTGCGACAGAGTCCCCTCGTGGTAGCGTCTGAGACGGAAGTGAGGCAATCAGTTCATGGCGGGAGACGCACGGAAACTGGTCATGGACTGGGGGGAGGGGTGACCAGGAGAGCGTCTGACTCCCCACCGCTGACACCAACCCTAGGGATCGCAGCCTCAAACTAATCCTGGCGCCTTATGATCCCTAAGGCCTATTGCTGGAGCACCTGTGGTGGCGGCGCCAGCTACTGTTTGGTAGTCTCCTCCCATTACAGTGCGGCTGTGTCCGTATTACACTTCTAAGCGGAACAGATGCCTTACCTTCTCCCGTGCTCCGGCCACAGCCTGGTAATGTCTGCTTGGACCTGCTAGTATATCCGACACAGACGCCCGTCGAGACAGCACTTGTACCGTAGGTAAGCGTTGTTGTGACCCTTTCCAATATGCGTGTAAGACGCTGTTAGGAAAGATCACTCAGAAACGTAGTAAGACTATAAAAATAAATCAAATAAAGCTTAGGGCAGCCAAACACAGCAGCTCTGTGACCATGGTCCGGCTCCTGCCGCACCAAACAAGAAACTGATTTGCCTGAGCCAGTGGGTGGGATATATGGACGAACCCGTTGCATCCTGGGAGGACTGAAAGCTCGTGACCGTTTGGTGCCAATCCGCTGTCGCTCCATCATATCCCAATGTTATCCTGTGGACACTGCTGAGAAAACGGGACTCAATTGAATATCGCTCCCACGTTCTGACGTCACTTTAGACGGGAGATCGTGTGCGATAATCAACTGAATGTGCGTTTAATCAGGGGCACCGGTTACATTTTATCACTTTAAATGTGCCACAGACGCAACACAATTAACTAAGAAGTGTAGGAGCCGCAACTTTATCCAGTACAAGTTCTGCTCCGTATACAGCCTCAGTCACACACAGTATACAGGTGTCATATATCACATTACTCAGCGCAGTCTCCTGGTGCGTCCTAGTCACATTGTGCTCCATATACAGTCTCAGTCACACACAGTATACAGGTGTCATATATCACATTACTCAGCGCAATCTCCTGGTGCGTCCTAGTCACATTGTGCTCCATATAAAGCCTCAGTCACACACACAGTATACAGGTGTCATATATCACATTACTCAGCGCAGTCTCCTGGTGCGTCCTAGTCACACTGTGCTCCGTATACAGCCTCAGTCACACACAGTATACAGGTGTCATATATCACATTACTCAGCGCAGTCTCCTGGTGCGTCCTAGTCACATTGTGCTCCGTATACAGCCTCAGTCACACACAGTATACAGGTGTCATATATCACATTACTCAGCACAGTCTCCTGGTGCGTCCTAGTCACATTGTGCTCCGTATACAGCCTCAGTCACACACCGTATACAGGTGTCATGTATCACATTACTCAGCGCAGTCTCCTGGTGCGTCCTAGTCACATTGTGCTCTGTATACAGCCTCAGTCACACACAGTATACAGGGGTCATATATCACATTACTCAGCGCAGTCTCCTGGTTCATCCTAGTCACATTGTGCTCCGTATACAGCCTCAGTCACACACAGTATACAGGTGTCATATATCACATTACTCAGCGCAGTCTCCTGGTGCGTCCTAGTCACATTGTGCTCCGTATACATCCTCAGTCACACACAGTATACAGGTGTCATATATCACATTACTCAGCGCAGTCTCCTGGTGCGTCCTAGTCACATTGTGCTCCGTATACAGCCTCAGTCACACACAGTATACAGGTGTCATATATCACATTACTCAGCGCAGTCTCCTGGTGCGTCCTAGTCACATTGTGCTCTGTATACAGCCTCAGTCACACACAGTATACAGGTGTCATATATCACATTACTCAGCGCAGTCTCCTGGTGCGTCCTAGTCACATTGTGCTCCGTATACAGCCTCAGTCACACACAGTATACAGGTGTCATATATCACATTACTCAGCGCATTCTCCTGGTGCATCCTAGTCACATTGTGCTCCGTATACAGCCTCAGTCACACACAGTATACAGGTGTCATATATCACATTACTCAGCGCAGTCTCCTGGTGCGTCCTAGTCACACTGTGCTCCGTATACAGCCTCAGTCACACACAGTATACAGGTGTCATATATCACATTACTCAGCGCAGTCTCCTGGTGCGTCCTAGTCACACTGTGCTCCGTATACAGCCTCAGTCACACACAGTATACAGGTGTCATATATCACATTACTCAGCGCAGTCTCCTGGTGCGTCCTAGTCACATTGTGCTCCGTATACAGCCTCAGTCACACACACAGTATACAGGTGTCACATATCCCGTTACTCAGCGCAGTCTCCTGGTGCGTCCTAGTCACATTGTGCTCCGTATACAGCCTCAGTCACACACAGTATACAGGTGTCATATATCACATTACTCAGCGCAGTCTCCTGGTGTGTCCTAGTCACATTGTGCTCCGTATACAGCCTCAGTCACACACAGTATACAGGTGTCATATATCACATTACTTAGCGCAGTCTCCTGGTGCATCCTAGTCACATTGTGCTCCGTATACAGCCTCAGTCACACACAGTATACAGGTGTCATATATCACATTACTCAGCGCAGTCTCCTGGTGCGTCCTAGTCACATTGTGCTCTGTATACAGCCTCAGTCACACACAGTATACAGGTGTCATATCCCGTTACTCAGCGCAGTCTCCTGGTGCGTCCTAGTCACATTGTGCTCCGTATACAGCCTCAGTCACACACAGTATACAGGTGTCATATATCACATTACTCAGCGCAGTCTCCTGGAGCGTCCTAGTCACATTGTGCTCTGTATACAGCCTCAGTCACACACAGTATACAGGTGTCACATCACATTACTCAGCGCAGTCTCCTGGTGCATCCTAGTCACATTGTGCTCCGTATACAGCCTCAGTCACACACAGTATACAGGTGTCATATATCACATTACTCAGCGCAGTCTCCTGGTGCGTCCTAGTCACATTGTGCTCCGTAAACAGCCTCAGTCACACACAGTATACAGGTGTCATATATCACACTACTCAGCGCAGTCTCCTGGTGCGTCCTAGTCACATTGTGCTCCGTATACAGCCTCAGTCACACACAGTATACAGGTGTCATATATCACATTACTCAGCGCAGTCTCCTGGTGCGTCCTAGTCACATTGTGCTCTGTATACAGCCTCAGTCACACACAGTATACAGGTGTCATATCCCGTTACTCAGCGCAGTCTCCTGGTGCGTCCTAGTCACATTGTGCTCCGTATACAGCCTCAGTCACACACAGTATACATGTGTCACATATCACATTACTCAGCACAGTCTCCTGGTGCGTCCTAGTCACATTGTGCTCCGTATACAGCCTCAGTCACACACAGTATACAGGTGTCGCATATCACATTACTCAGCGCAGTCTCCTGGTGCGTCCTAGTCACACTGTGCTCCGTATACAGCCTCAGTCACACACAGTATACAGGTGTCGCATATCACATTACTCAGCGCAGTCTCCTGGTGCGTCCTAGTCACATTGTGCTCTGTATACAGCCTCAGTCACACACAGTATACAGGTGTCACATCACACTACTCAGCGCAGTCTCCTGGTGCGTCCTAGTCACATTGTGCTCACAGGTGTCATATATCACATTACTTAGCGCAGTCTCCTGGTGCGTCCTAGTCACATTGTGCTCCGTATACAGCCTCAGTCACACACAGTATACAGGTGTCAGATATCACACTACTCAGCGTAGTCTCCTGGTGCTTCCTAGTCACATTGTGCTCCGTATACAGCCTCAGTCACACACACAGTATACAGGTGTCACATATCACATTACTCAGCGCAGTCTCCTGGTGCGTCCTAGTCATATTGTGCTCCGTATACAGCCTCAGTCACACACAGTATACAGGTGTAACATCACATTACTCAGCGCAGTCTCCTGGTGCGTCCCAGTCACATTGTGCTCCGTATACAGCCTCAGTCACACACAGTATACAGGTGTCATATATCACATTACTCAGCGCAGTCTCCTGGTGCGTCCTAGTCACATTGTGCTCCGTATACAGCCTCAGTCACACACACAGTATACAGGTGTCACATATCACATTACTCAGCGTAGTCTCCTGGTGCTTCCTAGTCACATTGTGCTCCGTATACAGCCTCAGTCACACACAGTATACAGGTGTCATATATCACATTACTCAGCGCAGTCTCCTGGGGCGTCCTAGTCACATTGTGCTCCAGCCTCAGTCACACACAGTATACAGGTGTCACATATCACATTACTCAGCGCAGTCTCCTGGTGCGTCCTAGTCACATTGTGTTCAGTATACAGCCTCAGTCACACACAGTATACAGGTGTCAGATATCACATTACTCAGCGCAGTCTCCTGGGGCGTCCTAGTCACATTGTGCTCCAGCCTCAGTCACACACAGTATACAGGTGTCAGATATCACATTACTCAGCGCAGTCTCCTGGTGCGTCCTAGTCACATTGTGCTCCGTATACAGCCTCAGTCACACACAGTATACAGGTGTCATATATCACATTACTCAGCGCAGTCTCCTGGTGCGTCCTAGTCACATTGTGCTCCGTATACAGCCTCAGTCACACACACAGTATACAGGTGTCATATATCACATTACTCAGCGCAGTCTCCTGGTGCGTCCTAGTCATATTGTGCTCCGTATACAGCCTCAGTCACACACAGTATACAGGTGTAACATCACATTACTCAGCGCAGTCTCCTGGTGCGTCCCAGTCACATTGTGCTCCGTATACAGCCTCAGTCACACACAGTATACTGGTGTCACATATCACATTACTCAGCGCAGTCTCCTGGGGCGTCCTAGTCACATTGTGCTCCAGCCTCAGTCACACACAGTATACAGGTGTCACATATCACATTACTCAGCGGAGTCTCTTGGTGCATCCTAGTCACATTGTGCTCCGTCACACACACAGTATACAGGTGTCACATATCACATTACTCAGCGGAGTCTCTTGGTGCGTCCTAGTCACATTGTGCTCCGTATACAGCCTCAGTCACACACAGTATACAGGTGTCACATATCACATTACTCAGCACAGTCTCCTGGTGCGTCCTAGTCACATTGTGCTCCGTATACAGCCTCAGTCACACACAGTATACAGGTGTCACATATCACATTATCACATTAGTGCACACACTGTATGCAGGACACAGGTCAGTGTGTATATATAAGGTACAGGTGTATAGTGCACACACTATATACAGGACACAGGTCAGTGTGTGTATATAAAAGGTACAGATGTATAGTGCACACACTGTATACAGGACACAGGTCAGTGTGTATAAACGATACAGGTGTATAGTGCACACACTGTATACAAGACACAGGTCAGTGTGTATATAAGGTACAGGTGTATAGTGCACACAACGTATACAGGACATAGGTCAGTGTGTGTATATGTGTATATATATATATATATATATATATATATATATATATATATATGGTACAGGTGTATAGTGCACACACTATATACAGGACACAGGTCAGTGTATATATAAGGTACAGGTGTATAGTGCGCACACTGTATACAGGACACAGGTCAGTGTGTGTATAAGGTACAGGTGTATAGTGCACACACTGTATACAGGACACAGGTCAGTGTGTATATATAAGGTAAAGGTGTATAGTGCACACACTGTATACAGGACATAGGTCAGTGTGTATATATAAGGTACAGGTGTATAGTGCACACACTGTATACAGGACACAGGTCAGTGTGTGTATATATAAGGTACAGGTGTATAGTGCACACACTGTATACAGGACACAGGTCAGTGTGTGTATATATATATATATATATATATATATATATATATATATATATATATATATATATAAGGTACAGGTGTATAGTGCACACACTGTATACAGGACACAGGTCAGTGTGTATGTATGTATATATGTATATATATATATATATATATATATATATATAAGGTACAGGTGTATAGTGCACACACTGTATACAGGACACAGGTCAGTGTGTGTATATATAAGGTACAGGTGTATAGTGCACACACTGTATACAGGACACAGGTCAGTGTGTGTATATATAAGGTACAGGTGTATAGTGCACACACTGTATACAGGACACAGGTCAGTGTGTATATATATAAGGTGCAGGTGTATAGTGCACACACTGTATACAGGACACAGGTCAGTGTGTATATATAAGGTACAAGTGTATAGTGCACACACTATATACAGGACACAGGTCAGTGTGTATATATAAGGTACAGGTGTATAGTGCACACACTGTATACAGGACACAGGTCAGTGTGTATATATAAGGTGCAGGTGTATAGTGCACACACTGTATACAGGACACAGGTCAGTGTGTATATAAGGTACAGGTGTATAGTGCACACACTGTATACAGGACACAGGTCAGTGTGTATATATAAGGTACAGGTGTATAGTGCACACACTGTATACAGGACACAGGTCAGTGTGTATATATAAGGTACAGGTGTATAGTGCACACACTGTATACAGGACACAGGTCAGTGTATATATAAGGTGCAGGTGTATAGTGCACACACTGTATACAGGACACAGGTCAGTGTGTATATAAGGTACAGGTGTATAGTGCACACACTGTATACAGGACACAGGTCAGTGTGTATATATAAGGTGCAGGTGTATAGTGCACACACTGTATACAGGACACAGGTCAGTGTGTGTATATATAAGGTACAGGTGTATAGTGCACACACTGTATACAGGACACAGGTCAGTGTGTATATATAAGGTACAGGTGTATAGTGCACACACTGTATACAGGACACAGGTCAGTGTATATAAGGTACAGGTGTATAGTGCACACACTGTATACAGGACACAGGTCAGTGTATATATAAGGTACAGGTGTATAGTGCACACACTGTATACAGGACACAGGTCAGTGTATATATAAGGTACAGGTGTATAGTGCGCACACTGTATACAGGACACAGGTCAGTGTATATAAGGTACAGGTGTATAGTGCACACACTGTATACAGGACACAGGTCAGTGTATATATAAGGTACAGGTGTATAGTGCACACACTGTATACAGGACACAGGTCAGTGTGTATATATAAGGTACAGGTGTATAGTGCACACACTGTATACAGGACACAGGTCAGTGTATATATAAGGTACAGGTGTATAGTGCACACACTGTATACAGGACACAGGTCAGTGTATATAAGGTACAGGTGTATAGTGCGCACACTGTATACAGGACACAGGTCAGTGTATATAAGGTACAGGTGTATAGTGCGCACACTGTATACAGGACACAGGTCAGTGTGTATATATAAGGTACAGGTGTATAGTGCACACACTGTATACAGGACACAGGTCAGTGTATATATAAGGTACAGGTGTATAGTGCACACACTGTATACAGGACACAGGTCAGTGTATATAAGGTACAGGTGTATAGTGCACACACTGTATACAGGACACAGGTCAGTGTGTGTATAAGGTACAGGTGTATAGTGCACACACTGTATACAGGACACAGGTCAGTGTGTATATATAAGGTACAGGTGTATAGTGCACACACTGTATACAGGACACAGGTCAGTGTATATATAAGGTACAGGTGTATAGTGCGCACACTGTATACAGGACACAGGTCAGTGTATATAAGGTACAGGTGTATAGTGCACACACTGTATACAGGACACAGGTCAGTGTATATATAAGGTACAGGTGTATAGTGCACACACTGTATACAGGACACAGGTCAGTGTATATATAAGGTACAGGTGTATGGTGCACACACTGTATACAGGACACAGGTCAGTGTATATAAGGTACAGGTGTATAGTGCACACACTGTATACAGGACACAGGTCAGTGTATATATAAGGTACAGGTGTATAGTGCACACACTATATACAGGACACAGGTCAGTGTGTATATATAAGGTACAGGTGTATAGTGCACACACTATATACAGGACACAGGTCAGTGTGTGTATATAAGGTACAGGTGTATAGTGCACACACTATATACAGGACACAGGTCAGTGTATATATAAGGTACAGGTGTATAGTGCACACACTGTATACAGGACACAGGTCAGTGTGTATATATAAGGTACAGGTGTATAGTGCACACACTATATACAGGACACAGGTCAGTGTGTATATATAAGGTACAGGTGTATAGTGCACACACTATATACAGGACACAGGTCAGTGTGTGTATATAAGGTACAGGTGTATAGTGCACACACTATATACAGGACACAGGTCAGTGTATATATAAGGTACAGGTGTATAGTGCACACACTGTATACAGGACACAGGTCAGTGTATATAAGGTACAGGTGTATAGTGTACACACTGTATACAGGACACAGGTCAGTGTGTATATATAAGGTACAGGTGTATAGTGCACACACTATATACAGGACACAGGTCAGTGTGTATATATAAGGTACAGGTGTATAGTGCACACACTGTATACAGGACACAGGTCAGTGTATATAAGGTACAGGTGTATAGTGCACACACTGTATACAGGACACAGGTCAGTGTATATATAAGGTACAGGTGTATAGTGCACACACTGTATACAGGACACAGGTCAGTGTGTGTATATAAGGTACAGGTGTATAGTGCACACACTATATACAGGACACAGGTCAGTGTGTATATAAGGTACAGGTGTATAGTGCACACACTGTATACAGGACACAGGTCAGTGTATATATAAGGTACAGGTGTATGGTGCACACACTGTATACAGGACACAGGTCAGTGTGTATATAAGGTACAGGTGTATAGTGCACACACTGTATACAGGACACAGGTCAGTGTGTATATAAGGTACAGGTGTATAGTGCACACACTGTATACAGGACACAGGTCAGTGTATATATAAGGTACAGGTGTATAGTGCACACACTGTATACAGGACACAGGTCAGTGTATATATAAGGTACAGGTGTATAGTGCACACACTATATACAGGACACAGGTCAGTGTATATATAAGGTACAGGTGTATAGTGCACACACTGTATACAGGACACAGGTCAGTGTGTATATATATAAGGTACAGGTGTATAGTGCACACACTGTATACAGGACACAGGTCAGTGTGTATATATATAAGGTACAGGTGTATAGTGCACACACTGTATACAGGACACAGGTCAGTGTATATATAAGGTACAGGTGTATAGTGCACACACTGTATACAGGACACAGGTCAGTGTATATATAAGGTACAGGTGTATAGTGCACACACTGTATACAGGACACAGGTCAGTGTATATATAAGGTACAGGTGTATAGTGCACACACTGTATACAGGACACAGGTCAGTGTGTATATATAAGGTACAGGTGTATAGTGCACACACTGTATACAGGACACAGGTCAGTGTGTATATATAAGGTACAGGTGTATAGTGCACACACTGTATACAGGACACAGGTCAGTGTATATAAGGTACAGGTGTATAGTGCACACACTATATACAGGACACAGGTCAGTGTGTATATATAAGGTACAGGTGTATAGTGCACACACTGTATACAGGACACAGGTCAGTGTATATATAAGGTACAGGTGTATAGTGCACACACTGTATACAGGACACAGGTCAGTGTGTATATAAGGTACAGGTGTATAGTGCACACACTGTATACAGGACACAGGTCAGTATATATAAGGTACACAGGTGTATAGTGCACACACTGTATACAGGACACAGGTCAGTGTGTATATATAAGGTACAGGTGTATAGTGCACACACTGTATACAGGACACAGGTCAGTATATATAAGGTACAGGTGTATAGTGCACACACTGTATACAGGACACAGGTCAGTGTGTATATATAAGGTACAGGTGTATAGTGCACACACTGTATACAGGACACAGGTCAGTGTATATATAAGGTACAGGTGTATAGTGCACACACTGTATACAGGACACAGGTCAGTGTGTATATATAAGGTACAGGTGTATAGTGCACACACTGTATACAGGACACAGGTCAGTGTGTATATAAGGTACAGGTGTATAGTGCACACACTGTATACAGGACACAGGTCAGTGTATATATAAGGTACAGGTGTATAGTGCACACACTGTATACAGGACACAGGTCAGTGTATATATAAGGTACAGGTGTATAGTGCACACACTGTATACAGGACACAGGTCAGTGTGGTATATATAAGGTACAGGTGTATAGTGCACCACACTGTATACAGGACACAGGTCAGTGTATATAAGGTACAGGTGTATAGTGCACACACTGTATAACAGGACACAGGTCAGTGTGTATATATAAGGTACAGGTGTATAGTGCACACACTGTATACAGGACACAGGTCAGTGTATATATAAGGTACAGGTGTATGGTGCACACACTGTATACAGGACACAGGTCAGTGTGTATATATAAGGTACAGGTGTATAGTGCACACACTATATACAGGACACAGGTCAGTGTATATATAAGGTACAGGTGTATAGTGCACACACTGTATACAGGACACAGGTCAGTGTGTGTATATATAAGGTACAGGTGTATAGTGCACACACTGTATACAGGACACAGGTCAGTGTATATATAAGGTACAGGTGTATAGTGCACACACTGTATACAGGACACAGGTCAGTGTGTATATATAAGGTACAAGTGTATAGTGCACACACTGTATACAGGACACAGGTCAGTGTGTATATATAAGGTGCAGGTGTATAGTGCACACACTGTATACAGGACACAGGTCAGTGTATATATAAGGTACAGGTGTATAGTGCACACACTGTATACAGGACACAGGTCAGTGTATATATAAGGTACAGGTGTATAGTGCACACACTGTATACAGGACACAGGTTAGTGTATATATAAGGTACAGGTGTATAGTGCACACACTGTATACAGGACACAGGTCAGTGTATATATAAGGTACAGGTGTATAGTGCACACACTGTATACAGGACACAGGTCAGTGTATATATAAGGTACAGGTGTATAGTGCACACACTGTATACAGGACACAGGTCAGTGTATATATAAGGTACAGGTGTATAGTGCACACACTGTATACAGGACACAGGTTAGTGTATATATAAGGTACAGGTGTATAGTGCACACACTATATACAGGACACAGGTCAGTGTGTATATATAAGGTACAGGTGTATAGTGCACACACTGTATACAGGACACAGGTCAGTGTATATATAAGGTACAGGTGTATAGTGCACACACTATATACAGGACACAGGTCAGTGTGTATATATAAGGTACAGGTGTATAGTGCACACACTATATACAGGACACAGGTCAGTGTGTATATAAAAGGTACAGGTGTATAGTGCACACACTGTATACAGGACACAGGTCAGTGTGTATATATAAGGTACAGGTGTATAGTGCACACACTATATACAGGACACAGGTCAGTGTATATATAAGGTACAGGTGTATAGTGCACACACTGTATACAGGACACAGGTCAGTGTATATATAAGGTGCAGGTGTATAGTGCACACACTGTATACAGGACACAGGTCAGTGTATATATAAGGTACAGGTGTATAGTGCACACACTGTATACAGGACACAGGTCAGTGTATATATAAGGTACAGGTGTATAGTGCACACACTGTATACAGGACACAGGTCAGTGTGTATATAAGTACAGGTGTATAGTGCACACACTGTATACAGGACACAGGTCAGTGTGTATATATAAGGTACAGGTGTATAGTGCACACACTGTATACAGGACACAGGTCAGTGTGTATATAAGGTACAGGTGTATAGTGCACACACTGTATACAGGACGCAGGTCAGTGTGTATATATAAGGTACAGGTGTATAGTGCACACACTATATACAGGACACAGGTCAGTGTATATATAAGGTACAGGTGTATAGTGCACACACTGTATACAGGACACAGGTCAGTGTGTGTATAAGGTACAGGTGTATAGTGCACACACTGTATACAGGACACAGGTCAGTGTATATAAGGTGCAGGTGTATAGTGCACACACTGTATACAGGACGCAGGTCAGTGTATATATAAGGTACAGGTGTATAGTGCACACACTATATACAGGACACAGGTCAGTGTGTATATATAAGGTACAGGTGTATAGTGCACACACTGTATACAGGACACAGGTCAGTGTGTATATATAAGGTACAGGTGTATAGTGCACACACTATATACAGGACACAGGTCAGTGTGTATATATAAGGTACAGGTGTATAGTGCACACACTATATACAGGACACAGGTCAGTGTATATATAAGGTACAGGTGTATAGTGCACACACTGTATACAGGACACAGGTCAGTGTGTATATATAAGGTACAGGTGTATAGTGCACACACTGTATACAGGACACAGGTCAGTGTGTATAATAAGGTACAGGTGTATAGTGCACACACTGTATACAGGACACAGGTCAGTGTATATATAAGGTACAAGTGTATAGTGCACACACTGTATACAGGACACAGGTCAGTGTGTATATCTAAGGTACAGGTGTATAGTGCACACACTGTATACAGGACACAGGTCAGTGTATATATAAGGTACAGGTGTATAGTGCACACACTGTATACAGGACACAGGTCAGTGTATATATAAGGTACAGGTGTATAGTGCACACACTGTATACAGGACACAGGTCAGTGTATATATAAGGTACAAGTGTATAGTGCACACACTGTATACAGGACACAGGTCAGTGTATATATAAGGTACAGGTGTATAGTGCACACACTGTATACAGGACACAGGTCAGTGTATATATAAGGTACAGGTGTATAGTGCACACACTGTATACAGGACACAGGTCAGTATATATATAAGGTACAGGTGTATAGTGCACACACTGTATACAGGACACAGGTCAGTGTGTATATAAGGTACAGGTGTATAGTGCACACACTATATACAGGACACAGGTCAGTGTATATATAAGGTACAGGTGTATAGTGCACACACTGTATACAGGACACAGGTCAGTGTGTATATAAGGTACAGGTGTATGGTGCACACACTGTATACAGGACACAGGTCAGTGTGTATATATAAGGTGCAGGTGTATAGTGCACACACTATATACAGGACACAGGTCAGTGTGTATATATAAGGTACAGGTGTATAGTGCACACACTATATACAGGACACAGGTCAGTGTATATATATAAGGTACAGGTGTATAGTGCACACACTGTATACAGGACACAGGTCAGTGTATATATATAAGGTGCAGGTGTATAGTGCACACACTGTATACAGGACACAGGTCAGTGTGTATATATAAGGTACAGGTGTATAGTGCACACACTATATACAAGACACAGGTCAGTGTATATATAAGGTACAGGTGTATAGTGCACACACTATATACAGGACACAGGTCAGTGTGTATATATAAGGTACAGGTGTATAGTGCACACACTGTATACAGGACACAGGTCAGTGTATATATAAGGTACAGGTTATAGTGCACACACTGTATACAGGACACAGGTCAGTGTATATATAAGGTACAGGTGTATAGTGCACACACTGTATACAGGACACAGTCAGTGTATATATAAGGTACAGGTGTATAGTGCACACACTGTATACAGGACACAGGTCAGTGTATATATAAGGTACAGGTGTATAGGTGCACACACTGTATACAGGACACAGTCAGTGTATATATAAGGTACAGGTGTATAGTGCACACACTGTATACAGGACACAGGTCAGTGTGTATATATAAGGTACAGGTGTATAGTGCAACACACTATATACAGGACACAGGTCAGTGTATATATAAGGTACAGGTGTATAGTGCACACACTATATACAGGACACAGGTCAGTGTGTATATATAAGGTACAGGTGTATAGTGCACACACTGTATACAGGACACAGGTCAGTGTATATATAAGGTACAGGTGTATAGTGCACACACTGTATACAGGACACAGGTCAGTGTGTATATATAAGGTACAGGTGTATAGTGCACACACTATATACAGGACACAGGTCAGTGTGTGTATATATAAGGTACAGGTGTATAGTGCACACACTGTATACAGGACACAGGTCAGTGTATATATAAGGTACAGGTGTATAGTGCACACACTGTATACAGGACACAGGTCAGTGTGTGTATATATAAGGTACAGGTGTATAGTGCACACACTGTATACAGGACACAGGTCAGTGTATATATAAGGTACAGGTGTATAGTGCACACACTGTATACAGGACACAGGTCAGTGTGTATATAAAGGTAACAGGTGTATAGTGCACACACTATATACAGGACACAGGTCAGTGTATATATAAGGTGCAGGTGTATAGTGCACACACTGTATACAGGACACAGGTCAGTGTATATATAAGGTACAGGTGTATAGGTGCACACACTGTATACAGGACACAGGTCAGTGTATATATAAGGTACAGGTGTATAGTGCACACACTATATACAGGACACAGGTCAGTGTGTATATATAAGGTACAGGTGTATAGTGCACACACTGTATACAGGACACAGGTCAGTGTATATATAAGGTACAGGTGTATAGTGCACACACTGTATACAGGACACAGGTCAGTGTATATATAAGGTACAGGTGTATAGTGCACACACTGTATACAGGACACAGGTCAGTGTGTATATATAAGGTGCAGGTGTATAGTGCACACACTGTATACAGACACAGGTCAGTGTATATATAAGGTGCAGGTGTATAGTGCACACACTGTATACAGGACACAGGTCAGTGTATATATAAGGTACAGGTGTATAGTGCACACACTGTATACCAGGGACACAGGTCAGTGTGTATATATATATAAGGTACAGGTGTATAGTGCACACACTGTATACAGGACACAGGTCAGTGTATATATAAGGTACAGGTGTATAGTGCACACACTGTATACAGGACACAGGTCAGTGTATATATAAGGTACAGGTGTATAGTGCACACACTGTATACAGGACACAGGTCAGTGTGTATATATATATAAGGTACAGGTGTATAGTGCACACACTGTATACAGGACACAGGTCAGTGTATATATAAGGTACAGGTGTATAGTGCACACACTGTATACAGGACACAGGTCAGTGTATATATATAAGGTGCAGGTGTATAGTGCACACACTGTATACAGGACACAGGTCAGTGTGTGTATATATAAGGTACAGGTGTATAGTGCACACACTGTATACAGGACACAGGTCAGTGTGTATATAAGGTACAGGTGTATAGTGCACACACTATATACAGGACACAGGTCAGTGTATATATAAGGTACAGGTGTATAGTGCACACACTGTATACAGGACACAGGTCAGTGTATATATAAGGTACAGGTGTATAGTGCACACACTGTATACAGGACACAGGTCAGTGTGTATATATAAGGTACAGGTGTATGGTGCACACACTGTATACAGGACACAGGTCAGTGTATATATAAGGTACAGGTGTATGGTGCACACACTGTATACAGGACACAGGTCAGTGTGTATATATATATATATATATATATATATATATATAAGGTACAGGTGTATAGTGCACACACTGTATACAGGACACAGGTCAGTGTATATATAAGGTACAGGTTTATAGTGCACACACTGTATACAGGACACAGGTCAGTGTATATATAAGGTACAGGTGTATAGTGCACACACTGTATACAGGACACAGGTCAGTGTATATATAAGGTACAGGTGTATAGTGCACACACTGTATACAGGACACAGGTCAGTGTATATATAAGGTACAGGTGTATAGTGCACACACTGTATACAGGACACAGGTCAGTGTATATATAAGGTACAGGTGTATAGTGCACACACTGTATACAGGACACAGGTCAGTGTATATATAAGGTACAGGTGTATAGTGCACACACTGTATACAGGACACAGGTCAGTGTATATATAAGGTACAGATGTATAGTGCACACACTATATACAGGACACAGGTCAGTGTGTATATATAAGGTACAGGTGTATAGTGCACACACTGTATACAGGACACAGGTCAGTGTGTATATATAAGGTACAGGTGTATAGTGCACACACTATATACAGGACACAGGTCAGTGTGTGTATATATAAGGTACAGGTGTATAGTGCACACACTGTATACAGGACACAGGTCAGTGTATATATAAGGTACAGGTGTATAGTGCACACACTGTATACAGGACACAGGTCAGTGTGTGTATATATAAGGTACAGGTGTATAGTGCACACACTGTATACAGGACACAGGTCAGTGTATATAAGGTACAGGTGTATAGTGCACACACTGTATACAGGACACAGGTCAGTATATATAAGGTACAGGTGTATAGTGCACACACTGTATACAGGACACAGGTCAGTGTGTATATATAAGGTACAGGTGTATAGTGCACACACTGTATACAGGACACAGGTCAGTGTATATATAAGGTACAGGTGTATAGTGCACACACTGTATACAGGACACAGGTCAGGGTGTATATATAAGGTACAGGTGTATAGTGCACACACTGTATACAGGACACAGGTCAGTGTGTATATATAAGGTACAGGTGTATAGTGCACACACTGTATACAGGACACAGGTCAGTGTATATATAAGGTACAGGTGTATAGTGCACACACTGTATACAGGACACAGGTCAGTGTGTATATATAAGGTACAGGTGTATAGTGCACACACTGTATACAGGACACAGGTCAGTGTGTATATAAGGTACAGGTGTATAGTGCACACACTGTATACAGGACACAGGTCAGTGTATATAAGGTACAGGTGTATAGTGCACACACTATATACAGGACACAGGTCAGTGTGTATATATAAGGTACAGGTGTATAGTGCACACACTGTATACAGGACACAGGTCAGTGTGTATATAAGGTACAGGTGTATGGTGCACACACTGTATACAGGACACAGGTCAGTGTGTATATATAAGGTACAGGTGTATAGTGCACACACTGTATACAGGACACAGGTCAGTGTGTATATAAGGTACAGGTGTATAGTGCACACACTGTATACAGGACGCAGGTCAGTGTGTATATATAAGGTACAGGTGTATAGTGCACACACTATATACAGGACACAGGTCAGTGTATATATAAGGTACAGGTGTATAGTGCACACACTGTATACAGGACACAGGTCAGTGTGTGTATAAGGTACAGGTGTATAGTGCACACACTGTATACAGGACACAGGTCAGTGTATATAAGGTACAGGTGTATAGTGCACACACTGTATACAGGACACAGGTCAGTGTGTATATATAAGGTACAGGTGTATAGTGCGCACACTATATACAGGACACAGGTTAGTGTATATATAAGGTACAGGTGTATAGTGCACACACTGTATACAGGACACAGGTTAGTGTATATATAAGGTACAGGTGTATAGTGCACACACTGTATACAGGACACAGGTCAGTGTGTATATATAAGGTACAGGTGTATAGTGCGCACACTATATACAGGACACAGGTTAGTGTATATATAAGGTACAGGTGTATAGTGCACACACTGTATACAGGACACAGGTCAGTGTGTATATATAAGGTACAGGTGTATAGTGCGCACACTATATACAGGACACAGGTTAGTGTATATATAAGGTACAGGTGTATAGTGCACACACTGTATACAGGACACAGGTCAGTGTATATATAAGGTACAGGTGTATAGTGCACACACTGTATACAGGACACAGGTCAGTGTGTATATATAAGGTACAGGTGTATAGTGCACACACTATATACAGGACACAGGTTAGTGTATATATAAGGTACAGGTGTATAGTGCACACACTGTATACAGGACACAGGTCAGTGTATATATAAGGTACAGGTGTATAGTGCACACACTGTATACAGGACACAGGTCAGTGTGTATATAAGGTACAGGTGTATAGTGCACACACTGTATACAGGACACAGGTCAGTGTATATATAAGGTACAGGTGTATAGTGCACACACTATATACAGGACACAGGTCAGTGTATATATAAGGTACAGGTGTATAGTGCACACACTGTATACAGGACACAGGTTAGTGTATATATAAGGTACAGGTGTATAGTGCACACACTGTATACAGGACACAGGTCAGTGTATATATATAAGGTACAGGTGTATAGTGCACACACTGTATACAGGACACAGGTCAGTGTATATATAAGGTACAGGTGTATAGTGCACACACTGTATACAGGACACAGGTCAGTGTATATATAAGGTACAGGTGTATAGTGCACACACTGTATACAGGACACAGGTCAGTGTGTATATATAAGGTACAGGTGTATAGTGCACACACTGTATACAGGACACAGGTCAGTGTGTGTATATAAGGTACAGGTGTATAGTGCACACACTGTATACAGGACACAGGTCAGTGTGTATATATAAGGTGCAGGTGTATAGTGCACACACTGTATACAGGACGCAGGTCAGTGTATATATAAGGTACAGGTGTATAGTGCACACACTATATACAGGACACAGGTCAGTGTGTATATATAAGGTACAGGTGTATAGTGCACACACTGTATACAGGACACAGGTCAGTGTGTATATATAAGGTACAGGTGTATAGTGCACACACTATATACAGGACACAGGTCAGTGTGTATATATAAGGTACAGGTGTATAGTGCACACACTATATACAGGACACAGGTCAGTGTATATATAAGGTACAGGTGTATAGTGCACACACTGTATACAGGACACAGGTCAGTGTATATATAAGGTACAGGTGTATAGTGCACACACTGTATACAGGACACAGGTCAGTGTATATATAAGGTACAGGTGTATAGTGCACACACTGTATACAGGACACAGGTCAGTGTGTATATATAAGGTACAGGTGTATAGTGCACACACTGTATACAGGACACAGGTCAGTGTGTATATAAGGTACAGGTGTATAGTGCACACACTGTATACAGGACACAGGTCAGTGTATATATAAGGTACAGGTGTATAGTGCACACACTGTATACAGGACACAGGTCAGTGTGTATATATAAGGTACAGGTGTATAGTGCACACACTGTATACAGGACACAGGTCAGTATATATATAAGGTACAGGTGTATAGTGCACACACTGTATACAGGACACAGGTCAGTGTGTATATAAGGTACAGGTGTATAGTGCACACACTATATACAGGACACAGGTCAGTGTATATATAAGGTACAGGTGTATAGTGCACACACTGTATACAGGACACAGGTCAGTGTGTATATAAGGTACAGGTGTATAGTGCACACACTGTATACAGGACACAGGTCAGTGTATATATAAGGTACAGGTGTATAGTGCACACACTATATACAGGACACAGGTCAGTGTGTATATATAAGGTACAGGTGTATAGTGCACACACTATATACAGGACACAGGTCAGTGTGTATATATAAGGTACAGGTGTATAGTGCACACACTATATACAGGACACAGGTCAGTGTATATATAAGGTACAGGTGTATAGTGCACACACTGTATACAGGACACAGGTCAGTGTATATATATAAGGTGCAGGTGTATAGTGCACACACTGTATACAGGACACAGGTCAGTGTGTATATATAAGGTACAGGTGTATAGTGCACACACTATATACAAGACACAGGTCAGTGTATATATAAGGTACAGGTGTATAGTGCACACACTATATACAGGACACAGGTCAGTGTGTATATATAAGGTACAGGTGTATAGTGCACACACTGTATACAGGACACAGGTCAGTGTATATATAAGGTACAGGTGTATAGTGCACACACTGTATACAGGACACAGGTCAGTGTATATATAAGGTACAGGTGTATAGTGCACACACTGTATACAGGACACAGGTCAGTGTATATATAAGGTACAGGTGTATAGTGCACACACTGTATACAGGACACAGGTCAGTGTATATATAAGGTACAGGTGTATAGTGCACACACTGTATACAGGACACAGGTCAGTGTATATATAAGGTACAGGTGTATAGTGCACACACTGTATACAGGACACAGGTCAGTGTGTATATATAAGGTACAGGTGTATAGTGCACACACTATATACAGGACACAGGTCAGTGTATATATAAGGTACAGGTGTATAGTGCACACACTATATACAGGACACAGGTCAGTGTGTATATATAAGGTACAGGTGTATAGTGCACACACTGTATACAGGACACAGGTCAGTGTGTATATATAAGGTACAGGTGTATAGTGCACACACTATATACAGGACACAGGTCAGTGTGTGTATATATAAGGTACAGGTGTATAGTGCACACACTGTATACAGGACACAGGTCAGTGTGTATATAAGGTACAGGTGTATAGTGCACACACTGTATACAGGACACAGGTCAGTGTATATATAAGGTACAGGTGTATAGTGCACACACTGTATACAGGACACAGGTCAGTGTGTGTATATATAAGGTACAGGTGTATAGTGCACACACTGTATACAGGACACAGGTCAGTGTATATATAAGGTACAGGTGTATAGTGCACACACTGTATACAGGACACAGGTCAGTGTGTATATAAAGGTACAGGTGTATAGTGCACACACTATATACAGGACACAGGTCAGTGTATATATAAGGTGCAGGTGTATAGTGCACACACTGTATACAGGACACAGGTCAGTGTATATATAAGGTACAGGTGTATAGTGCACACACTGTATACAGGACACAGGTCAGTGTATATATAAGGTACAGGTGTATAGTGCACACACTATATACAGGACACAGGTCAGTGTGTATATATAAGGTACAGGTGTATAGTGCACACACTGTATACAGGACACAGGTCAGTGTATATATAAGGTACAGGTGTATAGTGCACACACTGTATACAGGACACAGGTCAGTGTATATATAAGGTACAGGTGTATAGTGCACACACTGTATACAGGACACAGGTCAGTGTGTATATATAAGGTACAGGTGTATAGTGCACACACTGTATACAGGACACAGGTCAGTGTATATATAAGGTGCAGGTGTATAGTGCACACACTGTATACAGGACACAGGTCAGTGTATATATAAGGTACAGGTGTATAGTGCACACACTGTATACAGGACACAGGTCAGTGTGTATATATATAAGGTACAGGTGTATAGTGCACACACTGTATACAGGACACAGGTCAGTGTATATATAAGGTACAGGTGTATAGTGCACACACTGTATACAGGACACAGGTCAGTGTATATATAAGGTACAGGTGTATAGTGCACACACTGTATACAGGACACAGGTCAGTGTGTATATATATAAGGTACAGGTGTATAGTGCACACACTGTATACAGGACACAGGTCAGTGTATATATAAGGTACAGGTGTATAGTGCACACACTGTATACAGGACACAGGTCAGTGTGTATATATAAGGTGCAGGTGTATAGTGCACACACTGTATACAGGACACAGGTCAGTGTGTATATATAAGGTACAGGTGTATAGTGCACACACTGTATACAGGACACAGGTCAGTGTATATATAAGGTACAGGTGTATAGTGCACACACTGTATACAGGACACAGGTCAGTGTATATATAAGGTACAGGTGTATAGTGCACACACTGTATACAGGACACAGGTCAGTGTATATATAAGGTACAGGTGTATAGTGCACACACTGTATACAGGACACAGGTCAGTGTGTATATATAAGGTACAGGTGTATGGTGCACACACTGTATACAGGACACAGGTCAGTGTATATATAAGGTACAGGTGTATGGTGCACACACTGTATACAGGACACAGGTCAGTGTGTATATATATATATATATATATATATATATATATATATATATATATATATATATAAGGTACAGGTGTATAGTGCACACACTGTATACAGGACACAGGTCAGTATATATAAGGTACAGGTTTATAGTGCACACACTGTATACAGGACACAGGTCAGTGTATATATAAGGTACAGGTGTATAGTGCACACACTGTATACAGGACACAGGTCAGTGTATATATAAGGTACAGGTGTATAGTGCACACACTGTATACAGGACACAGGTCAGTGTATATATAAGGTACAGGTGTATGGTGCGCACACTGTATACAGGACACAGGTCAGTGTATATATAAGGTACAGGTGTATAGTGCACACACTGTATACAGGACACAGGTCAGTGTATATATAAGGTACAGGTGTATAGTGCACACACTGTATACAGGACACAGGTCAGTGTATATATAAGGTACAGGTGTATAGTGCACACACTGTATACAGGACACAGGTCAGTGTATATATAAGGTACAGGTGTATAGTGCACACACTGTATACAGGACACAGGTCAGTGTGTATATATAAGGTACAGGTGTATAGTGCACACACTGTATACAGGACACAGGTCAGTGTATATAAGGTACAGGTGTATAGTGCACACACTGTATACAGGACACAGGTCAGTGTATATATAAGGTACAGGTGTATAGTGCACACACTGTATACAGGACACAGGTCAGTGTATATATAAGGTACAGGTGTATAGTGCACACACTGTATACAGGACACAGGTCAGTGTATATATAAGGTACAGGTGTATAGTGCACACACTGTATACAGGACACAGGTCAGTGTGTATATATAAGGTACAGGTGTATAGTGCACACACTGTATACAGGACACAGGTCAGTGTATATAAGGTACAGGTGTATAGTGCACACACTGTATACAGGACACAGGTCAGTGTATATATAAGGTACAGGTGTATAGTGCACACACTGTATACAGGACACAGGTCAGTGTATATATAAGGTACAGGTGTATAGTGCACACACTGTATACAGGACACAGGTCAGTGTATATATAAGGTACAGGTGTATAGTGCACACACTGTATACAGGACACAGGTCAGTGTATATATAAGGTACAGGTGTATAGTGCACACACTGTATACAGGACACAGGTCAGTGTGTGTATATATAAGGTACAGGTGTATAGTGCACACACTGTATACAGGACACAGGTCAGTGTGTATATAAGGTACAGGTGTATAGTGCACACACTATATACAGGACACAGGTCAGTGTATATATAAGGTACAGGTGTATAGTGCACACACTGTATACAGGACACAGGTCAGTGTATATATAAGGTACAGGTGTATAGTGCACACACTGTATACAGGACACAGGTCAGTGTGTATATATAAGGTACAGGTGTATGGTGCACACACTGTATACAGGACACAGGTCAGTGTATATATAAGGTACAGGTGTATGGTGCACACACTGTATACAGGACACAGGTCAGTGTGTATATATATATATATATATATATATATATATATATATATATAGTATATATAAGGTACAGGTGTATAGTGCACACACTGTATACAGGACACAGGTCAGTATATATAAGGTACAGGTTTATAGTGCACACACTGTATACAGGACACAGGTCAGTGTATATATAAGGTACAGGTGTATAGTGCACACACTGTATACAGGACACAGGTCAGTGTATATATAAGGTACAGGTGTATAGTGCACACACTGTATACAGGACACAGGTCAGTGTATATAAGGTACAGGTGTATAGTGCACACACTGTATACAGGACACAGGTCAGTGTATATATAAGGTACAGGTGTATAGTGCACACACTGTATACAGGACACAGGTCAGTGTATATATAAGGTACAGGTGTATAGTGCACACACTGTATACAGGACACAGGTCAGTGTATATATAAGGTACAGGTGTATAGTGCACACACTGTATACAGGACACAGGTCAGTGTTATATATAAGGTACAGGTGTATAGTGCACACACTGTATACAGGACACAGGTCAGTGTATATAAGGTACAGGTGTATAGTGCACACACTGTATACAGGACACAGGTCAGTGTATATATAAGGTACAGGTGTATAGTGCACACACTGTATACAGGACACAGGTCAGTGTATATATAAGGTACAGGTGTATAGTGCACACACTGTATACAGGACACAGGTCAGTGTATATATAAGGTACAGGTGTATAGTGCACACACTGTATACAGGACACAGGTCAGTGTATATATAAGGTACAGGTGTATAGTGCACACACTGTATACAGGACACAGGTCAGTGTATATATAAGGTACAGGTGTATAGTGCACACACTGTATACAGGACACAGGTCAGTGTATATATAAGGTACAGGTGTATAGTGCACACACTGTATACAGGACACAGGTCAGTGTATATATAAGGTACAGGTGTATAGTGCACACACTGTATACAGGACACAGGTCAGTGTATATATAAGGTACAGGTGTATAGTGCACACACTGTATACAGGACACAGGTCAGTGTATATATAAGGTACAGGTGTATAGTGCACACACTGTATACAGGACACAGGTCAGTGTGTATATATAAGGTACAGGTGTATAGTGCACACACTGTATACAGGACACAGGTCAGTGTATATAAGGTACAGGTGTATAGTGCACACACTGTATACAGGACACAGGTCAGTGTATATATAAGGTACAGGTGTATAGTGCACACACTGTATACAGGACACAGGTCAGTGTATATATAAGGTACAGGTGTATAGTGCACACACTGTATACAGGACACAGGTCAGTGTATATATAAGGTACAGGTGTATAGTGCACACACTGTATACAGGACACAGGTCAGTGTATATATAAGGTACAGGTGTATAGTGCACACACTGTATACAGGACACAGGTCAGTGTATATATATAAGGTACAGGTGTATAGTGCACACACTGTATACAGGACACAGGTCAGTGTATATATAAGGTACAGGTGTATAGTGCACACACTGTATACAGGACACAGGTCAGTGTATATATAAGGTACAGTGTATAGTGCACACACTGTATACAGGACACAGGTCAGTGTATATATAAGGTACAGGTGTATAGTGCACACACTGTATACAGGACACAGGTCAGTGTATATATAAGGTACAGGTGTATAGTGCACACACTGTATACAGGACACAGGTCAGTGTATATATAAGGTACAGGTGTATAGTGCACACACTGTATACAGGACACAGGTCAGTGTGTATATAAGGTACAGGTGTATAGTGCACACACTGTATACAGGACACAGGTCAGTGTATATATAAGGTACAGGTGTATAGTGCACACACTGTATACAGGACACAGGTCAGTGTATATATAAGGTACAGGTGTATAGTGCACACA